>NC_086352.1:31726857-32006857 GCF_036324505.1 Eleginops maclovinus | reverse complement strand
GCACGCACACACGCACACACACACACACACACACACACACACACACACAACCAATCAGCATGTAATTCCGACTCTAGCGTTGCCGTGACCTTTTCAGATGTCTAACAAATCCCCAGTGCCTTGTCTCATCCATCTCAGCTCTTACCTTAGTTAACACGTCACACATCCCCAGCCCTTCTACAGAATAACCCTGCTTTATGTCCCATACATTCTCAGTGTTTCATTATACCATAGTTTTTTTTGTATCTCCTTTTAATTCAGCTATGATCTATTTTTTTAAATAAAAACACCTCAAGTTATGCTTTTTGGGGTTTTCGCTTTCCTGTAGTGTGTTTTATAGGTTTTAGTGTATATAAATGGTCTGCAAAGGCTAAAATCGCTGTGTTCCCTCCAGAAGGAGTTTCTCTCCCAGACATTCCTCCCCTCCAGCTTGAAACGCCTTCTTGTCAGTCCTCTATTTACTTAACATAACATAGGGCCATCACTAAGTGCCAACACAACACATTGTGTGTGATAGGCTAAAGGGCATTACACCTCTTGGTGGATGACCAATCACAGTATTTTATCACCAGCAAACCAATCACAGCAGACTGGGCTCTGGTATCAGATACAAATACTAGTATGAACCTTAACATTTGCATAATTATGTCCTCTTAAATGCATTCAGAATTATAATTAAATCATTTAAAGTATGTGTGCCGTATGGGTCATTCTGCATAAAGATTACTTTCACTTTTGATGCAATACTTTTTTACTTTTATCATTTTCAATGCAGGATTTTTACATAGCTAAGATCTTTTAAACTGTAGTATTGTTACTTTTACTTGAGTAAAACATCTGAACACTTGAACATATCTTTTGCTTTGAGAAGGAAAGCAGCATTTAATCCCATTTAAGAACAGCAGCAATCACGTACTGCAGACCATTTTAACTGCTACCTTTAAACATACCACCACTGCTCCCCAATCCTATTAATCTGAAGTGAGACATCGCCGTGAAAAATCTGTGATCTTAAAAACTTCCAACGCCTTTTAAACTCTTGTTGCTCCTGTCGCTCCTTCTGCATCAACCTCTGCTGTACCTTTCTAATCCTCGAGTCTCTCTCCTGCGTTACAACTGAAACCCAGCAGCCAATCCATCATTTGAACACGCCGACAGACGGCACTCAAACACCCCCCCTCCTGATAACTCTGTAAGAGTAAAGTCACTCGGCCAGAAACCAGCTGCAAGAGGAAAAATCAATATTCCTTTACGGTCAACTTGTCCCCTTCACCACAACGACAGCTTCTGGCAGATTTATACGATGAAATAGTTTCATTGGATATATTGTTTCATTTTAAGAGTGGCATTATGGTTTTTAAAGGAAGTGAGCAAGAAAGGGGGGAGGGGGGGGAGGGTGGAGAACAAGAAACTGAAAGGGCGACAGTTGTTTTGGCAGGAGCTGTGTGTGGCTGACTGCCGCTGAGAGACAGTAGCCTTGATGTTAGAGAGGCAGTAAATTGGCAAAAACAAGGTCACAGGTTCAGTCCCCTGCCTCGGCAGCAATGGTCCTCATTTAGTGTGTGGGGGGGCCTTACTTCCCAAAGACAGAAACATTGTTAAGATGCTGGTCCAGCAGCCTGTACGTTTCTAAAGCCAATGACTGTGACGGGGTTCTCTATTATCCCTGCACAAATATTGGCGTAATCGAAAAGTTGAGCTCAAATTATTTATTTACAAAGTTAAAAAAAACTATACTGGTTTGAAAACAAATAAATCAGAGTTGTCTAAAATGGCTTCCATATCGTGGAGATGTTGCCTTCTCTGCAACAAAATCTTACTCCTCATTCAGTGCTAAGACAGTCCCTCATATCACATAGCCCCTCCCAGTAAGCTCATCTTTCAATTAGTCCAACAATCACTACAGAACAGTGCATTATCTGCTTGTTGACTTCCTTATAAATCATAACATATATGCCATATTTTCCTACTCTAACCTCCTAAATAAACAGGTTAATTATCACTGAGATTCACAATCAAACCTCGTTATTAAACTTAAAATAAATAATAATTGCATGCATCGGTAAATCATATTTAAACAACAGAAGTGATGCACCTCTGTCTTTTTTAAATACTCCCTCGTTGGGGAGACGGTGGAAACTGCTGTTCGCTACCTGTCCTTGTAAGTATAGCGTAATACATTGTGAATGTATGTCTATAGAACTGTAGACAAAGAAGCGTGCACTCACGGTCGCGCTGCAGAAACTGGAGGGGAAAAAGGGATGTTAAGTGGAGTTTAAGCAATGATTTACTGTGTGTGTGTGTGTGTGTGTGTGTGTGTGTGTGTGTGTGTGTGTGTGTGTGTGTGTGTGTGTGTGTGTGTGTGTGCGCCAAAGTAAGGTTGGTGGGATATAAGGAGCATGCAAATCAAGTCAGATTTATGGCAATTTTTTCATAGACTTCTATACAAAAGGACTACTTTTTGCAACAAAGGGAGACGTTGCCCATTCGAAAGAATGCAGGTTTAAGGCTCTTCCACATTTGCTTCACTTCCTGTTCCCTTGTCTTGAAGCCAATGTTCTTTTGAATGTGTTTTTGGATAGATGCATGAAAAAAGGTTTATAGGTAATACAAGAGATTATTTTACATGTTGTTCTACGAAATAAAATATGTCAATAAACATGCAACTATGAATGTCTGAAGACTCTATATATCATGAAAACAGTGGCTACTGACAAGTGGCTAAAATAACTTAGCATTAGCCTAACATCAGCTTTTACTTCTGGCGCTTTTATATCATAAACTTGTGTCGATACCGGGATTATCTTGCTGGAAAACACATAATTATAATAACTGTGTTTGCCAAAATTATGTTGTTATATAATATTTAAAAAATCCAATGAAACAATCTCAATGCTTTTTGTTGAGGGAGCCCTTGTGATGGTACAAGAAAATACGTCATCACTGCACCACTCCATAATGTTGTGTTCAATACAGAAAACATCCCCTTAGAGTAACCACATGCTGACATTATTAGATAGTTAAAAGACAAATTAATAATACGTACTTTAATTCTCCTTTAAAAAGAAAATGAAAAGAAAGGACAACAACCTCAGCGTGTTTCTCAAATAGCCTAAGATAAGGGTGACAAAGAGAAAATTATTAATCATAATACCTTTTAACAAATATATATATATTGGATTTTTGATGATATTAAGGGTTTGTTTTTGCAGCTCTCAGAAAAAAATGACAAAGTTAGATTTTTGATAAATGATGATTAGTAATGTGGAATGTGTAAAAGACAACACAAATGTTCCTGCAGCTTCAGGACAGCTTAACTCCACAGGCCATAATACTTATAAACACATGAGCTCTGTTAAGTGCCTCCATAAGCATTCATCTGTTGTCATCTATAATTTATTTATCTTAATAGTTATCACGGTAAAACTGTGTTTAATTTCATTTTACTGTACAACATTTATCTGTGAACGAGCGATAACGTCTGAACAACAGTGGAGGAAATAAGTATTTGATCTCCTGCCAATTTAGTTAGTTTACCCACTTACAAAGACATGAACAGTCTATAATTGTTGTGGTGGGTTTATCTTAACAGTGAGAGACAGAATATCCCAAAGAAATCCAGAAATGTACATAAAAAATAAATAAAAAGATATAAAGTGATTTGCGTTTAATTGGGGGAAATAACTATTTGATCCCCCTTGCAAAACATGACTTAGTTCTTGGTAGAGAAAGCCTTGTTTCTCTGCTATGTTTCTTGTAGTTATTCACACACAATACCGCAGGCTATGTGGACGTGCAAGTAAGCGATACACTTCACATGGACTCTATTAAGACTTTCCTTTCCTCACAGCGGGGGTTTGAAACTACACTGCAACAAAAATAAGATGTGATGTGAATATAAGCACGCGCACAAATGTGAGCTTGAGCTGTGGCGAGGCTGTTCTGCACAGATCAATATCCTCTGAGCATTAGGGTTAGGGTGTATATCAGGGAGGAACTACAACCTATTGATGCATATAAGGGGTCTGTTGTTGTTTGGCAGTGAGTTTATGTGTGTACACTCCACTCCAATCTGCAATGTGTGCGTGATTGTGCGCTTGTGTGTAAAGATGTGGCTACTGGGAGATCCAGGGGGAAGTGAGCAAAGAAGCTGGAGGTCAGGGCGTACAAGATAAATCTGCCCTGCTCAAAGGGCCTCCTTAGAGGGCAAACAGAGGAATGGAGAAGTTGATCGGCTGTGTGTGTGTGTGTGTGTGTGTGTGTGTGTGTGTGTGTGTGTGTGTGTGTGTGTGTGAGAGAGCCTGAAAAGAGAGATAATGTGTTCACAGTTTACATTGCCTCCAAGGTCCTGTGATGTCTTTGACCATCACTGCTGTTTTATGTTGAACTTTTTCACTCTTTCTGCTTAACTCACACTTCTGACTTCAACCCTCCCTCTGTCTTACGACCATTATTGACTTTTAAAGGAATACTGTTCACCTGAAATATCCATTTGTGTATGAATTGCTATCCCCGTGTCACCTTGAATTCTTGGAAGAAAACATACAGTACTTGCAAAAACCAGTTGAACCACAGCTGCACAAACACCAAGTTTATATGCAGCTGTGTTAAATAGTCAGGTTTTAGAGTAAGGTTTGGGATGTAGGCAGCATGCAAATGGATACATAGGACTGTCTTGGATTGCACAGCAAGGGAGAGTTTGTAAAATGAATTTTAACATAGTTCTTCTGTTAAAAATAAACCATATTAACTTAAATTCACCATCAACTTTTCTCAATGTTTGGATTTTCCATCCATGTTGATGCATGTAAGAATTATTTTTTATAATTCAAGGTGAGGTCAGGGTGAAGTATTAGCAGGTGTTTTGGATTTTCACCCATAACCATTCAGTCTTAAAATGCTGATAAAAAGGAGCTGATATTGAAGGAAAACCTCCCAATTCCCAAAGACTTTGAAAAGCATTGTTAACTACTCAAGGGAAAATGTGTCAAATATGAAAAGTCGGAAGTCCATTGAGCGTTCTGCAGAGGCTTCTAGAATCATCCAACCCTGCCTCTTTATTTAAGAGCTGCTGCACAGTGCATGCGTCCATCTGACGAGCAGGGAAATCCATTGTACCTTGAGCAGTTCAAATGGCGCTGAATGAGTGTGTGTAATGGGATTTCCAGTCAGACGATCAATATCCAAGCTGCCCTGCAATGAGATCAGTCCCTATGAGTACATCAACACAAGTCAATAATACGGTATGGATTTAGACCTCATCAAACTATAATTCTGTTTACTGCAGCCGTCTGTCTCCGCCCGCTCGATTTATCACTACTCTTCTTCCCACTGCTCTTTATTTTCATGCCATAGGTTTTTTGAGGCCAGTACCAACTAATACGTTGCTGCTTATAACCTGTTTTAGGGTTTCATTTGTAGCTTCACATAACTACATTTAAGAGGGAAATGAAAGAGTTGGACAATAACAACTCCATGATTGGTTATAGGTGCTGAGTTTCTTTCTGCTCACACTCTTTAGAAATACAAACTAATACCTAATCGCAGTCTTCCAACACACTCTTTTCATTTCAAAAAGTAAGTGAATGTGTCCCTAAATTGTTTGAGATCTGTGTCATTGTTTAGTTCTTTATGGGAATCACATATAATACTCCTTACAAGGACAATAACTTTCTGTTCTCTTCCTTTTTCTCAAGGTGGTGGTGCTCAGTGTCACTTTCACTCCTTTCTGCTTATCGATCTGATGGTGTCCTTCTTTCACACGCTGCTTCTTCCCCTCATGTAAAGACATTCTCTCAATAGTTTCACACTTCAATCTTCCTTTATTTCAGCTCTTACAAAGACACAGCTATTAATAGACCTTCACCCTGAGAAGCACAACCAGAGACGTTTTGAACAATAGCTTACAAATAGGCAGGACAATTATAGTGAACTAGGTTTTGACATTATGTTTTTTACTTCACAAAGTACATTTCAATTTGTGTTTGTGTGTTGGTCTTTCCCCTACCTCCTAAGCATTCGTCTTGGATCACTGAATTTGTTATTTTCAGGTTCAGGTGTAAATTCACCACCCAGGGCATTCAGAATTTGTATCATCCAATGCAGTTTTGGAGATGTCCAGATACCCTTTTGGCCACTTTACCTTTCCATTTGAAACACAACAGGTCTAGATCCAAAAACAGAAACTGCAGAGAAACGTCAACGGACTCTCCTGTTTTGACAGATGAATTTTACGTAGAAGCGGAACACATCATGTGCACCTGGCAGTTAAAAAACACTAAACTAATACCACAAAAGTACAATTACAGAAATATTACCAGCTAAGTATCAAAAGTGTGTAGTCATTGTGCAGAAAGGCTCCTCCTGTTTTTCTCATTAGAAACTACATATATGAAGTATTTATGTTTCAAATTTTGGATATTACCAAATAAATTAGTCGTACATATATATCATACAAAAACATATTTATGCTAAAAGTATCTAACAGTTTTGAATGTATGTAGTGGAGTAAAAGTACAAAGGAGCAGAAAATGGAACTGAACCCTTGATCAGATGAGCAACACCAGAGAGGGTTGTGTGTCATTAATTATCTGGTCAACAATACCTCTGATTTTATAATCATTATAATAATAATACAGAAGATTTGTATAGCGTTTTTCCTAATGCTCTAAGACGCTTTACATAAAATCAGAACAGAACAACAAATGAGTGAATGAGATTTTTTGAAGGATTCAAAAAGTGTTGGCCTTTTGGATGTGACTGGGGAGGGAGTTTGAGAGGGAGGGGGAGGCTGCAGCTAAGGCCCTGTCTCTCGTGGGGCTTTGTCCTGATAGGCTGCAGTAAATTAGTGTCAGCAGACCTGAGGCGATGGGTAGGGGTGTGTTGTTGGATGAGGTCACAGAGGTAAGAGGGGGATGCTTTGTAGGTGAGAAGTAATATTTTTCAAGTCAATCCGGTGTTCGATTGGGAGCCAGAGGAGGTCCTGGAGGATAAGGGTGATGTGGTCGGATCGCGGTAGGAGGTGAGCAATGATTATGTCAGATTTGAAGCAGTTTAGTTTCAGAAAATGTTTTGCATCCATGTTTTAATATCAGTGAGGAAGTTGATGAGTTGGGAATGAATGGTGGTAGGTGTAGTTTTTCATCAATATCAATCCTCAATTGATATCAATCCAAGTACACTTAGGGATGAAGTGCAAAATAACCAACGATGGAAAACTGACCGAGTAGAGGTTTCCATCAATGACAAAAATAAACAAAAAGTACAAATTCCTCTCTTTCCAGGTTTAAGGATTGTTGAAGACTTCTCAGATGTCAGATACACCTGTCTGAACAAGGGCAGAACTGTTACTTTAACTTTGCCACTGATGTGAGTTGGCAATGTTCTTCCATCCACTCCCACTGCAAGATTAATGAGGTTGAAAGTCAATACATCTATCTGTCCGTTGTACAACGGCTTATCTTGATTAGAATTGTAGGGATCGTGAACCTATCCCACCCACCACTCACTGAATGAGAGGCAGAACAGAACAATGGATGCAGGAAGAGAAGATGATATAGTTCCAAAGTGGCCTTTGCATTATTAGGTTTTTCTCTGGGTTAGCACACACACACACACACACACACACACACACACACACACACACACACACACACACACACACACACACACACACACACACACACACACACACACACTCTTGCCTTTCTAACTTTCTTTCAACCTAATAATAACTGGTCTATAAAATCGTAAAACCCAACTGAAATTACACTTAGTCACTCCCTGTCTGCAGCGAACATATTTTTGTGCTTTCCAAATGGTTGGCTAATAGTTATTTTTTAATAAAATATGCAAGAGGTATTTGGTGAAATATAAAACAATCTCCTTTTTGGAGCGATTTGGAAGCCAAATGGTTACAGCAATGTCCCAGGATCAGTTCTGGCATTTGGTCTTTGTCGCACCCCTCTCTTTCTATCCCTCTCCCAAATGCTCCTTTCAATCCAGTCTCACTGTAGAACCATATCGCTCCCTGTGTGTGATTGACAGATTTCAGAATACATGATGCCAAGGAAACACTGCGTAGCACTCTTGGGGGGTATAACCTGGAAAGTTCTATCCTATGGCTACCACGCATAAACAGAGCATCCATTCAAAGTAAAATCCCCTTGGGGCTATGAAAGTTTATTTCAAATTATAGTCTCCTTTCTACATGCCAGAAGACTGATGTGTGTGAGGGAGATCTGTCTCAGACACACTGCTGCACTCATATGCTGTACGATATATTTGAAAAATAGTTTACAGACTTGGAAAATACATATACAACGCGGAAAGAGAGAATAGTGATTTGCCGAGTTCACATCATTTCTTGCTTGTGTTCTAGGAAGTAACCTTTTCTGTCCTTGAGGAAAAGCTCATTTCGAAAAAGCATTTCCTAGAGGTAACACTGATGACAAGTTAAGTAAAGACACAAGTTAGGGGTTTTAACTAATGTACCGGTGAAGCAACCAATATGAATATATGGAAATCTTTGTAGTATCCATGTTGTTTCCGTATTCTTACTTATAGGAAATGTGCCTCTAAATAAAAAATATTACCTAGGCTACAATATACTGCATAGTGTATCAGAGAGTTTAGCAAACAAATCAAATCTATTTAAATACTGTTATTTATCTTTTGCAAGTTACATTTTATTAAAACATTAACATGCATATGCAATGCTGAGTGATTTATGGAAACAAATGCACAAGTTCTTGAGAATGATGTGCATTTTCTGAAATAAAATGAGGCAAGGAGGCAACAATGCCAAGGGTCAGAAAAGGCATCTTGCAAAATGCCTCACACTATTATAACTGTAAGTGCATCTGAGTTGGTCCATCCTCCCGAAGGAAAATCAACTTTCCCTATCTTATCTGTGTCTTGTTTTGTTTGGTTGGATGTACTCTTGTCTTCCTCACAGTGCATTTGGCTCGGCATGACTTGTAGGTATTAATGTACTTTCAGCTGGAGAGATATTCTGCAGGATATCTGGTGGAAGGCTCAATAAGAGGTTGTCAATGCGGTGTTTACTCGAGATTAAAATGCCTTTAGGGCCTGAGCTAGCTGCTGCGTTGTCAGACCGCTGCCATTTTGCAGCAAATATTGACTTTGCTCTAATCCTTGAAGTGAAATTGACTATTTTGCTTTTGGGCATTGAACGTTGATTGTCTTTGTCTTGATGCTGCTGTGTTAGGCAGATCTCTCATGAAAATGGGAGCAAGCTCAATAACCATTGTAGAACTTTTCACTTGCACCTCAGAGTATCATGTGCAACTGTTCTTTATTGCTTCGCTGCTCTAAAACACGCAGACATCAACTTTATGAGAGGCTCCTCATGAGAGTGGCTTTATATACCATTTAAAATATCAGGTCTACTCTAACAGGATACTCTAACGAGGCAGTTCCACTGATTTTCAACAGCCTAATATGCAAAGCAAAGCTATACAATGGGTCAAATAACTTTTTCAAGCATTTCCCATATAAAACTGCTTACTGAATCAAATCCATAACTTTACCAAAATTCAAAAGAAGAAAAAGAACTTCAAGGATCGGAAAATACATATGTACAGCCGCTATACAAGTTTAAATGGGAAATTCTATTGACATTGTCCGTCAATCCAATTGTATAACTGAAGATGAATCGTCACTCTGAAATGTGAAACATTAATATGGTGTTCATTACCAAAACCAACAATCTTTGTCCGAAACAAACCACAGACCCTGGATCGCTGAAGCTATAACTGTTTTTCATATGAACTCAGGACAATATAAGGAGGATCAGGAATGCACACAACAGGAAATAGGAGTGTCTGGGAATACACTGTTTTCTGGTTGGTGCCTGTGTAGAGTGTGCAGGAGACACAATGTGAGGTAAATAACACTGCAGTCATGTAGCAGCTTTGTAATATGATCATAAAAATATCATAAAAAACTCTTGCAGTTTTTTACCCAGTAGGTTTCGGCTGTGCCAATCATAGACAGACGTCCCATTATCTCGTCAACTCTTCAGTTTAAAATGTTTGTGTAATTGCCCCTTCTTATTCAAACTTGTGTGTTGGTTTGGTTCCAGTTTATCTCTTCCCTAAAAATCCCTGAAAAATCGCTCAATTCACACATAGGCTATTTAGGACTTTACCCGGACTTTACCCGGACTTTACCCGGACTTTACCTACCCGGACTTTTCACAGACTTTACTCGGATTTTACACAGACTTTGTACTGTCTGTTTGTTTTCCGGGCCAACAGATTCCTCTCCATCGTTGGATAGGATCTTCTAGATATTTCTGGATGTTACATCGTTGCAGTGCATGTTTGAAACAGTTTTTAAGTAGAACAACAAATGTTTGAGCACATTAAATCAATAGCCAAGTTTCACAAATGTTATTGAGTACATTCAGTATGATCTTCAGCAGTTTGTCATTTAGACCCAAGAAAAGGGTTAGCACCAAATAAAACGAGAAACCTGCTGCTTGCTTGTTTGAAAAAAAAAGTGAGTTTAAAAGCGTTTAGAATCCACATCAGCATGTGATCTTAATCTAACTAACTGTAACAGTGTTTTTACAGCTCTCTGTAAAAAATCAACATGACAACTACAACTCATCCAGAACGCTGCTGCCAGAGTTCTCACAAAAAATGGGGCGAAGCCTGCGAACTAAATCAGGCAGTCAACTCGAGCACCACTGATACATTTACACGTGAAGCGCTTCGTCCCTCTTACAACCAACCAAACAAATAGTAGTCTCCTAAATCTGCCGCTCTATGTCAGCTGCCAAATCTGCCTAGCTCTGTATCGCTAATGCTGCTGCTGCTGCTTCCACGCTGCTAATGCATTCACCTCACTGTTGCTGCATTGAGATTGCTGATGCTCGCCTGCCCCACCACCACCCCAGTTTCCAACCCAGCTTCCACCTGTAGGCTCAATGTTCTATGTACATCTGTGGAGTGATAAGGCCCGAGCCTAGACGCCAAACTCAAACTATATACTGCTTCTAATTAACATATCAAAGAAACATGTGAGTTGTCTGACTGAACTAGTAGAATTGACCACATCACCCCAGTTGTCAAACATCTGTACTGGCTTCATATAACACAAAGGACACACTTCTAAACCTTACTTTTAATGTACAAAGCACTTCATGAATTGGGACCAAAATGTCAGACATGCTTTCACTGTTACGAGCCAGCCAGAGCTCTCAAATCATCAGGAGCAGGTTTACTTGTCGTCCCCAGGGTCAGAACTAAATTTGCTGAGGCAGTTTATCCCAGGTTTGCGGCACATAGAAGCTAAAACTGCCTGAAAATCGGAGGTCCGCCCCATCCCTGGGTTCTTTCAAATGAAGGTAAAATTAATTGAATTATTATGTGTTAATGCCTATGTGAAACACTTTGAATTGCCTTTGTGTTTTAAAATGTGTTATACAAATAAACTAACCCTAACCTTAATCGAGCCACTAGTGAACTGACTATCTTTGAGTTCTGCATCTCTTTGTTGGCTGACATATTAAGGCCTATTTTGTTCTATGTTAACAAAACTTAGTTTGAATATCTCTCATGTGCTGTGCTATCTGTTAAATCTTCCTCCAAACTCTCAACAATGTGCAGAGATAACCTTGGAAGCAGCCTCACATTAAAGGAGTTTGGTGTGATAGAATCGATGCAGCAATCACCAAACTGACTGCTTAGCTCATCTGGGAGAGGAGATTGTGGGGATATATTCAGTATGTGACTCATTGACCAACATCTGTGTCCCATAATCCGAGATCCTTCTTTAATCTTTGCACTCTGAGTCTGTATGAAGACCTCACAGAAATACCACAGGGAAGATTATGATGACTACTTTTGTTTCAGACATAATTCTACTGTCCTAAAAACCGTGACTGAGCTACATTTTGACTTCATAGTTACTCTCATGGAGATGTTGCGAAAACTTTCTCAGTTGCCAAATTGAGAGCATGTCTACGAAGAAATTCAATGATTCACTTTAGAATCCTCTCTACGCTTCTCTATATTTTCATGTTGGTATATTATTTTTCTTCAAGCTTGATTTGCTCTTGAATGAGGATTGAGCTGTCCCTTTTATGGATAATAAAACAACCGTTTTTTTCCAAACTGTACCATCTGTGAGACAAAAATGAGGACATATAGTATATGCATGTACAGATGCATTTCCACTGTAATGGATTTGGAATCTGAAACTGGTTTTAAAGTGTCTACCATACTGAAATAAATGTAGCCAAAGGGAAGTAGAAGTAAAAGGCTGACAGTTATGGCATATACATCTGCATGTTATAAATTGAAGCATGTATACAGTCTTGGCATCAACTATTCACATGCAAAGTCTACAGCTTTCATGCCAGCAGCTCTGTAAGGTTCTCTTTGGCGATGCTTTGAGCTAAATGCTAACAGCAAAATGCTCACAATGACAATGACAAAGGTAATATGTTGGTTAGACAATTTAAAATATGAGCGTAGAATGATCTAATATTTCATACACACACAAATCACAGGATGAAGTTTGTTATAAATTAAAGGTTTATTACACTAATAACTACAAAACCAAACTTTTAAACAGAAAGAAAATATGATGAATGAGGAAATGAAAGGATGGGAACAATGAATACAACAATGACAAATTAACAAATGAGAGAGGACGACGTGTGACCAGACAGAATCAGTGGCTAATATTGCACCTGCCTTTTCAAAGAAGAAGGCTATTAATGTATTTCACAACCTCATGGCTGCGCGTCACAACTGCTAAGCTAAAGGCGGCTAATGTTCGGGATCATGATGTTTAAAGGTTTATTTAATCACTTGCTAACAACCACGGTTTTTATGCCACACATTCTTGAGTGGGGGAAAAATATCTTAAACTCTGGGAACAACGGACCTTCTAACCAGAAACCAAAAACACGTTGACTTTGAGATGAGGGAACCAGAAGAGGTAAAATAATAATTCATTTCCAGGTTTGACTCATTCCTACACCACTTTATTGCTTACTTTACACATAATCTTTTTTATATTTTAAAGTTGGGCTTTCTAAGGTGCATCACATTACTGATATGAACCACTGAATAAAACCTGATCACTTAAAAAAACAAAGACACACAAAATATATGCACGTGTACATATATTCATATACACTTCTATAGATGCATATGTACACATCCATGCCCAGTAAATACAATCAATGCATGTCAGTATGGGTGTTTGGAGAGGACAAGGGTAAGGTGAAATGTGGGGGAGAAGGTTTGACACCACAAAAACCCTCATTCCCTTTATACTTCAATGTTAAAACGAAACTTCCTATTATTTAACAAAGTGCATTTCATTTTACATTCCAAATGAGTTTCCTTATCATTTTTAAGGAATGCGTGATTTAATAAAAGAAGGCTGGGGTCGTAAACTAGAGCAGCTTGCAGCTTAAAATTGTTCCATTAGTTTCTGCTGGCCGGTCCTTTTACAGAAACAAGAATATTCTGTTCATCGGGTCATAAATAATCTGCTACAGGGAATATATTTACATTCATGTTTGTGGTATTTAAATGTCTGTAAAAAAAATCATGGTTCAATAGATGTTGAGAAATGACGTTCAGTACCATAAATGTCAACCTCAGTGCGCTAAGGTGGTCAGGGGGTCATGCTCTGGAAACCATGAATGTCTGTGTACATTTCTATCTCCAGTAAGATTGCTGTGACACATTCATTTATAAAAATCCCTAAAACCCAACTGTTTCAATCCTCTCTGTTTATAGCCAACACTATACTTCAAACATCAAAGAGAATGATGGAATTTGAATTCTGCTTGGAGTGGGTTTGGTCTTTAATCTTCACTCATCATAACATCCAATATTTCTCCGGTGCTGCATCAGGAGAGTTGCTGCCCTCCTTTTGTTTTGCTATTTAAACATTTGGATTCTGTGCGAGCAATATTGTCTTGAACAAAAAAAAGAAGTCTCTCTGCTACTTAAATTTCAGAGTGAGGAATGTTTGACCGATCGAGCGAGAAATGCTCCACAGATTGAAATTACTACCGAAGCCCCTGGAGCATTGATCTCAATTTCTGTAGCTTTGGGTAAACAGCATCTTATACGCCTACAAATCAAGTGATTTACGCTGAAAACAGAACCGATTCACAACAGGGTCAAGGGCGGATGTTGCATTTACTTTGAGCCCAAGGCCAGGTTTGAAGAGGGACATCGTGGAACGAAGGTGAGAAGAAGAGAGGGAGAAATCTTCATTTGAACTGTGTCAGTCTGGGATGGAGGAAACCTCTGAATCACCAATGAGACACACAGACATGGTCAGCAGCAGCGAGACATTGACACTATTCTTCTCCACACTACGCATTTTCTTGTTTTCATTTCTCCCAGTGTTGTGCGCTGCCGCAGCTTTGTAATATTTTCATTTTTTGCCATGTCCTGTTTTATTCTTTATTCCTCTGATCTGTTTTCCTCTCTTGTGCTGTGCTCTGTTTCATACTGCTCTTTACTGGTTTGTTGTATCATCCTCAATTAAACAAGGAGAACGTGTCATCTTACTGACAACCTATTCTCTGTGTACGACTGCGCCTGAGGCTCTTTCTCAACAAAAAACCCTTTAGGAATAGGTACACAGAGCTAAAGGTAAAGGCGTATGAATATTCAACAAGCAAAACAGAGAGGCAGATGGAAAACATGTGGATTTTAACAATAGACGACTAGACCTCCGTGTGTTCCAGCCACAGGTCAGAAGAAATGCTGGCAGAGTGCCACTGCAGAAGTTTAGTAGTTATAACTATAGTGAAGAGAGCCTGATTACACAACTTTTGTCAGTCCATTTCTGGCTTTAAGCTATATGATAGAGTTCAGAGATATATGCAAATGAAAGTCTGACTTTTCTATGCCTCCAAACAAACACAACGCCAACACTTGCAAACTTGTTGTTTTATATATACTCAGTATAAACTTTAGTTTTCATAAATCCCTTTTGTTGAGTAAAGATTCCAACGTTGCTTTCTCAGCCCTAATTAGGGGTGGACAGGGTCTGTCACTGTTGACCTCTCTCAGACAAAACTGAGGTAGCTCCCCCTTCAACCCATTCAAGGAACTGGTTATCAGTTCAGGCAGAAACTCCTGCATGTGCCAACCTTCATAGTGAAGCAGACATATCTCCATGTCAATCTGCCAGCTGACATAACCTGTGGTAGTGTCATAGTTGAAGGCAAGATGCTTTTAGAAATCAAAAACACACATTTACATCCTCAAACATTAGCCCCCCTGCTGTGCAGCCGTCTCCTCATATCTGTACATAAAGCATGCAGTACATGAAATAGCTACCTAGCAAGGCCATGAAGCAGATACAGATGGCAAAGAGGGAGCTGAAGCTCAGGCCCACGTCCTCCCGATAGATGGCCAGTGTTGTCTCACAGTGGCGTCCTCTGTAGCCCTCCGGGCAGTGGCAGGTGAATTTGGAGGGCGACTGTGCCACACAGGTCCCCCGGTGACAGGGCCGTGTAACACAGAGGGTGTAGACACAGGACTTCCTCGTCCCGTTCACACGGATCATGTGGCCAGGAGGACATCTGAAAAGAAGGGGAAGACAGGAAGAGGAAGGAAGGAAGGAAAATAATTATATATAATGATGTTTTTTTGGTTTCCAAAATGTATGTATATGTATTTTTATATGCAGAGGATACCACTTAATTTGGTTATGGAAATATTTTTGAAACTTTCGGACACAGTGAAAATAGATTATGCTGCAAACCAAATACACAAATATGAAAGCAACAATTTAAATTTAAATAGCAATACTGTATAACAGTTATGTCTAAAGCGTCATTATATGTTAGAAAGTAACAGTATATTTATTGTTTATCTACTAGTACCTTTTTAGGTTTTCCGCAACACGTTCAGGCACTAAGTATTTTCTTACTGTGCCAGTTTCTACTCCACTACAAATCAAAGGGATAATTTGTACTTTTTGCTAACTGCATTTAGTTCCTAGTTACTTTATAGATTCAGTTTTGTGCACCTACAGTATGAAGAACTTTTAAAATAGGATTTTTTTTAATGCAAATTAAACCATCCAACATTATAATTAATAAAACCTAAAACCTGTTGGTTGGTAGAAAGTCATTTTCTGTGTCGTAGTTCCATGTGCTGCTATTCCTCTGCATTTTTGATTGACTTTATTTTCTACAATGTGAAATTGTATTCCACTTTACTAAGTATGTTTTCTTGATTATCCTTAAGTACCATTTTCAATGCAATTCTTTTACTTTTAACAGTATTTTCACAGGGTAATATTATTACTTTTCAACCTCTATATATACACCTTAAACTGCTTCCTAATCAGTCCATATAGAACTTACTGCAAGATCCTGGGGAAATATATAATACTACACATTATTAACACAAAAATAATTATTATTTTCATAAAAATGTAAACTGAACTACTTACTCTAACCTCACAAACCCCCTGTTTTCATAATTAAAGACTACTTGACTTTGTAACATCTCAGATCCGGTAAAAATGCCAAATTAATCATTCACTAAAAGCATCAAAAATGTATTGGAAATGCATACGATTTTAGAGGAATTTGCATCTTTTTTAAACACATTGCACTGCTCATCATAAATACATTTCAATTTAATTTTCATCATTTAGAATAATATCACTTTATGTTCATTACAAAAGATTTGAGTTGATAAATATGTAATAGTCCCCCTCAGGGAATGTGTCATAAAAAAGCATTTACAGATGCATTAAATAAACATGGAGGTCACTGGTGGATGAAAAAAGCTGCAGCATTAGAAGATAAAATATGAATATACAGTACAAAACAAAGTCGTATTAAATATGTATTACTATTTTGCACATTGGAAACTCTCCTTGAATCATTGACTGCTCTGATATACACCTCAATGCAGAATGAGCCGTGGGAGACGAAAATGCTGACTGTGGCACTGGCGGTAACAAGGATGGTTTTATGCAGGCAGGGGCACATTTTCTGCCTCACTTCAAAAAGCGCCACTATAATTAAAAGCTCATTTGGGTGTAACAGCTTAAATAAACATTTAATGAGCTACTTAATTCAGGATCCCTTTCAATGTGTATACGGAGTCTGCTAAATGATGTACATTTGATGACATCAGAGATGAGTCTCGCCTCTGGAAATGTGCTTATGTGTGTAAATATTGTCTCAACTTAACCATAAATGGCCACATTAGATTTGAAATTGTACTGCATTCTATCTCATTACTATAACATTGATTTTGATGAGATACAAAAGAGTTAATTCACTGTATCAACTGCCAACAGTCTCCTATAAATGATGTTGATATGACTAGAGATTTATGTTTACTGGAGACATTTGAAATGATTCTGAACAGAATGTCTGCAGAGTAGTATGGCGTTGTTCTTACTGTAAGGTTACTGATCATTACATCCTTTACTACTCACTATAAAGGCTATTTTATAGTGCCATCTAAATGAGTAGGGAGAATTATTAAAACCATAGAGTGAGTCTATTTTGCTTTATATTTGACTCCTTCAGCTACTGATAAGAATATGTGATTCTGCTGTATGCTATGATCAATAGCTATAGTTTTATCCTTTGTTTGTCGGTTTCTAAGTAATGGGCAGGCACAGTATAATAAGCCTTGATATTGAAAACATCTACCTGCTGCTAATACTTAAGCCACACAATGATGCTAAAGAAATATCAAATAAATAAATGGTCTACCACGTGCAATGGAGGAAACACGTTTTTCACAAGGGCATACTTCTGGTATTAACTGTATTCCTCAGGAAAATGCACAGCAAACCTAACATGTATTTTGTTAAGCATGTTTTAATTTTAATACAGTAGTGGACTGGAAAGCGGGTTTGCATTTGACCATTCCCTGTATCCTCGTATCAAAGTCAACGTTTTTTGAAAGTGCTTTTGGTTAGATGCCTCAAATAGGGTCTGTGGTTAACACAAGCTGAATAGATATGTCACTAAACACTCCACTCCGCCTTTAGCTTAGGGGGAGTGAATTCATGTGTTTGTGATGTAGCTTGTTGTCAGCCTTACTTTTAAATATGTATAGACTGACATTTTAACTCTGACTGTTGCATTGACAATTCAAAAATCATAACATATGTGTTAATCTGTGGAGTTTATTCAGCACAACCAAACGTGTATGTTTCATAAACGTGTGTTAGCCATATATCTTAAATTCAATGGAAAAATCCCATTGTTTAAAAAAAAAGGTATGGTAACATACGTGTCAGCCTTCAACAATATGTCATCACTGCAAAACTCTACATGATTAGAAAATCCTGCTCATTTTGAGAAACAGAGTTATGTTGGCTTAATGCTACATGCTTATGTAGCACTCTCAACTCTTTAATCTCCATTTCGTACCGAACGCAAGTGTTAGGAGACGTTACCAAGTGTCAAAAGAAAAGAACACATTGTTGCATACTGCCTCTTCACTCTCTATCAGCTACATTACTTATTTTGGCGTTTTACTGCTTGCTTTTCCAGCTGAACAAAGTGGAATTACTTAGACTACCAGAGTCAGCAAGGTTAAGACCACTTCTTCGGGTTCTAAATTACTTTTCCTTATTACAGTTTTAAATGCCAGCAATTTAGAAAGCATTACCAAAAAATAAATGACCTAGCTTTTTGAAAAACAACGTACTGAAAGATAATTAACTCTGTCATGACAAATGCTTAGCGCTCATGCTTTCCTTATGCCTGGTTAGAGTCTTTGTAGGTGTTAAATGCCTGTAAGTGAACTTGGGAACTGTGCTTCTATTTTCTCTGATGTGTTTTATCGTTTCCTAAGAAAGTACTTCTTATATCAACTCTTTACCTGGATAAAAGACACCTGTCCACAGTCAATAAATCAGATTACAACCTCTCCACCGAGGGCCAGAGCATAGACAGGTCTTGTGATCATGGTAGAACAAATGTCTAAGGACATCATGGACAAGAGTGTAGACCTGCACAAGGCTGGAATAGAAGACAAGACCACCAGCAAGCAGCTTGGTGAGAAAGAGACAACTAGTTTGATTATTAGAAAATGTAAGAAGCACAACATGAGCATCAATCTGGGGCTCCACCATCTGAGACATCGCCTCTTGGGGCATCAATGATCAAAGGCGAGGGGTCAGTCAATAACTACACAGGAGGGAAGGAAAGCCTTAATCTTCCCAGAGAGGGGAAATTTTACGTTCTGCATTTGACCCATCCCATTGTTACGAGCAGTGGGCTGCCATGTGAACGGCGCCCAGGGAGCAGTGTAGGAAACAGTGCCTTGCTCAGGGACACCACGGTAGCACTTGGTCTTTCAGGGACTCGAACTGGTAACCTTTCAGTTCCCAGGCCAATCCTAACCTCTTTGCCACCACCGCCCTACAGGGAGGTGACTTGTTAATGATCACAAGCCAGTTGGGACCATAGTCACCAAGAAAAACTATTGGTAACACACTGCGCCATAATGAATGAAAATCCTGCAGTGCCCGCAAGGTCCCCTGCTCAAGAAGGCACATATACAGGCCGTCTGAAGTCTGCCAATGAACCTCGGAAGGATTCAGAGAAGGCTTATGAGAAGGTGATGTGGTCAGATGAGACCGAAATCAAGATTTTAGGCATCAACTGGACATGTCATGTTTGGAGGAAGAGAAATGCTGACTATTACCCCAAGAACACCATCCCCAGCGTCAAGCATAGAGGTGGAAACATGATGCTTTGGGGGTGTTTCTCTGCTAAGGGGACACAGCGTTTCACCGCATCAAGGGGATGTGGAGGGGGCCATGTATTGTAACATGTTGGCTGATAACCTCCTTCCCTCAGCCAGGACACTGAAAATGGGACATGGATAGGTCTTCCAGCACGACATTGAACCAAAACATACGGCCAAAGCAACTCTCTGGACCTCCATCCCATAGAAAATCTGTGGAGGGAGCTGAAGCTTCCAGTGGCCAAGCATCAGCCTCCAAAACTTAAAGATTTTGAGAGAATCTGCTGAGAGCTTTGTAATTTCTGAAACAACGGGTCTTCAATTCCCCACAGAACTAAACACAGCTCTCTACCTTAAAGGCAGGGACCTTGCCAGCTACATCATGCAACATGTAAATGGACAGCAGCAGTGTAGAGTTAATTAGCTTTTATTATACATAATCAAATGTCACTCATGTTAGAATTTTGCTGCCAAGTAAGTATACTGTAAAACTAGCTTACTGTAAAAAAGCAAGAGCAGTAACCAATCTGTCTGTATGTGTCTGCCTATCGTGCTCACTCTTAACTCAACTGATAAGTAGTCTATGGAGAAGAAGTAGCCTTCATAATTAAATCAAAAACATCATCACAAACAGCAGAGAAAGAACCTATTTTTGATAAAAAATTTACTTCCTACAAGCAAGATGTGTCCAAACTGAATGGGAATTCTCGTAACTTGTAATCTAACTAAATAGCTAACGATATGCTATATTGACATGTCCTTTTTTAATTAGATCCAAAGTTACATTTACAAATGAGTGTTTGTGTTTATCTGTGCACCGTGGAGACTAGTTATCCACACTACAGTCTGTTATTATTTGACTATTCAGACGGTTGCCCTTATGAGTAATCAGGTATCAAACACTTAGACCTGGAGGACTTCCTGCCAACACTTACTACTCTCTAATCATCTTCCAGGGTTCGGGTCAAGTAGTGAAGAGAACAAGGCGAACAAGCAAGCCGAGAGGGGATAGAGACGGAAACTGTGTGTGTGTGTGTGTGTGTGTGTGTGTGTGTGTGTGTGTGTGTGTGTGTGTGTGTGTGTGTGTGTGTGTGTGTGTGTGTGTCTGTGTGTGTGTGTGTGTGTGTGTGTGTGTGTGTGTGTGTGTGTGTGTGTGTGTGTCTGTGTCTGTGTCTGTGTGTGTGTGAGGCGATAGTACATGGCCTTAAAAAATTGATCAGGATCAAACAAGATGAGAACCACAGAAAAACCAAGAAATGGAGAGCAAAGTGCGAGAATGACAGCCATTGTGAAAGAAAAAACATATCTCGTGGATGTGGGATGCTTGTGAGTGGATCAAAAGAAAAAAGGTAAAGGCAAGATTAAAAGCTGTAGTTCACTCACTGAATGGAGGCTGATGTTTCCAATGGCAGGAGAAAAATTGCTGAGATTAGTGCGAGTGGCTTTGAGCACTGGGTCTTTGATTCAGTGTGTGCCGCGGGAGAGGGTTGTTAGATTGCACGACATTTCCTATTTCTTGCTGACAAAAAAGTAACCCCTCACATGACAAGTCATACAGTATTGCATGCTAAATGTTGATCAAGCATAAGTGTGAATCCCATCAGGGTCAGAGTGCAGGGGAAAAAAATATTTTCACTGCCATCATTTCAGGCATTTAGTTTGGTGACTGAGCAGATGGGGCTCACTGCTTTATTCATTGCCTTTTAAAGCGAGACGTGGCAGTTTTTAAGGTTTAAAACTCTCCCTTAGGCCATGTTCAGACTGACAATAACCGCCACACCTCAGTCATAGTGCAGTGGCAGAGAAGCGAAAAAATATTCTGGCTCAACTTTTGCTGCAGTGTGGTGTCAGCCAGCGAGCCACCCAGTTGGCCAATCATATATCAGCTCACAAACACACAGGCAGAGAGGGAAGTTGTTGTTGCTGTTGTTGAGCCATCCTCCCTCAAAGAGTACAAACTGGTCTCTGTGTCCTTTTGTTTGATAAGCCTTCAAACTTGGCTTCTTGGTTTGTTTTTCATCCAAGCTTTATTGCTTTACATCATAGACTGTATAAAAAGTGGTCATAGTCACTGTAATGTCACCCATTGGTCATTTTGAAGCATAGCAATTGGCATCTTTGCCAAAATCATCTTGGCTTTTGCCTGTTGCCAGATTGTTTTTGCCCCCAGAGGTGAACTGAGAAGAAGCTGAGTACAATTGAACACTTAACCAGACATTTTTACACAACAATTAGGGCTACAATTGGCTTACACAAACCAACAACCACATGTGAAAAGGTTCTAAGATGACAACAACAAAACTAGACAACACCCTTGTTTCGATATGTCACTCACAAGGTAGCAATGCTCTTAATCTTAGCATGTGTTGCCTTTTATTTTAATCAAAACTAGAACATAATTTAGAAAAATTAGCATTATACTGTTTTGGAATTGAAACTAGCACTGACAGAATAAGGAAGAAGTATGGTATTACCCGTAGACTTCCTTGCAATCGGAATCTCTTTTGCAACACAATTGGGCTTCCTTTTAAAACGAGTGGAGTTACTCCATCATAGAGAACGCAGGTTTAAGGCATATCTGTATTTGCTTTATATTTAAGACCTGGAGGTTTTTGCTTTCAGAAGTTATACATGAATATTTTTAAGTGATGCATAAAAATGATTCAGTGCATTTGAAGATTATTTGGACAATTCTGCTCCCAAAATCTTTCAGACTGTTTTGCCCATAGCTGTATGCAGAGGCCAGTTAAAATCAACGTGTGATGTCATATGAAGCTGTAGGACTGCCTTTGAAGCAGCTCCACAGTATTTCTGCTCCGTCAGGCAGGCTGAGGGGGGTGAGCAGCAAAGTGTTGATCTGAGTTCACATGACACCCCTGCCCATGACAAGGGGTAGGTTAAATGAGTTTACATATTCATTTGTCTTTCAAAGAGCAGGTATCCATTTCAGAAGTAGACAAAATTAATACATAGTTTATGACCTTCAACCGGTTCGTTGCTTGAGATTGTCTGGCAGTCACATCACATTTTCGTTTATTTCATCCTGTGGTTTTAAACATTAAACCAAACAGCAAGAGACAGTTGAAGTTACGTAACATCCAGAGTTCTGAAAAATACCTTTTGATTTTTGGTTGTGGATTTAGACAAAGAAATATGAAATTAAGTGGTGTTGAAGTGAAAAAACACTATTTCAAACATGATCCCAACTGCAGTAAAACTATTGCACTGATGTAAAGGTTAGATACTTGCTGTAGAAAAGGTTCCAAAGTTGTGTTGATGTTCAGTACTTTCAGTTGTTGGGTGTAGATAATGAAGGGAGGAGGGGCTAGCTCACGTGTTTTGTGTGACGTGGCACTAGGTCAGACGGTGGCCATTACAAGTAGTTGCGGGAAGGTTTTGTTGTGTTAGTGTACGTAAATGACGGAACACCACACATATACAAACATCCAAACCATTAAAGGACATAATAAAGAAGGTCAAGCATCATCTCAGCTCCTCATTTCTGGACACTGGACCTTTGGCCTTAAGTGGTGTTCTGGCCGATACACCGGGGTGAACCTAGTGATAAACTAGAGAACTAGTGCCAACACTGAGTTTCCTTTAACTCTCCACTACACTTGCATAATGGCCTAAGTTGATGCAAGCAAGGTTTATATTTTGATCTTTACTGCAGAGACTGGGGTCTAAAACAACAGACAGTATTGTTTGCTTGGACTTGGTAAATGCCCATAGCTTATAAATATCCACATTCCAAGTTTTGTTGGGAGGCTTTTCACTATTAATTAGCTTTTACTACATTCAAATCAGACTTTAGGGTACTTGTTATTATTGCACTGATAAAAACCCTTGTTAGTTCTTACAGTGAATGCAGGGGTAACACATTCACATATGGGGGAGCTAGGGGGTGAAACACATGACTTTTACCCAGGAGACAGTTGCTCGTGCCCCAGCTGAAACCAACAAGGCACTTTTGACTTTTCGTTAACAACCTTAAGTTTCATTTCACTTTACCAACTTACTTTTTTTTAACCTACCCCACAATATTTTCCTAAACGTTACCAAGTATGTTTCGCCCCGCAGAAAACAAGTTCATTAATTTATCTACAAAATGTTTTCCGATAATATAGTATACTGCTACTATATATACAGTAAGCAGTAGGTCTGTTTTCTCTGCATGGCCCTGTTCTTTACTGTCAACAAAACACACTTCAAATAATGTTCCTTAAGCAAGATAAATACAATATTATCAGATGAACTACGTGATTCTAATAGATATGAAATTACATGTTTTATTCTTTCCTATTGTTGACTTTCCTTCCATATACTGTATTTGTTGTTCTCCTGAAGATTTAGTCCCTATTTCCCCCCACCACATGTTGCAATTTCCAAATCTTTCACTGTATTCATTAAAACTTCCTATTACCAGTGCTGTTTCTGATGTGATTATTAAATGGTCAATCCAAATAGCCTGCTTCTTAGTTTTGTCCAATTTTTTGTGGTGTGAACAGTCAGGCTGCTGCTGGACAATTGACAAGGCTCAGCACTTCTCTGTCCAGTGTCAACCCAGGGTTATGCACACATGGTCAAACACTTCGCGTGCCATGGAATTGTTGTCCTAGAATGTGACTTTTCACCAGTTTTAGAACAAAACAAAAAAAGTCTTCCAACTCTACAAGTAAGTTGGGCCAGGCTGGTTCAATGCAGTGTATGTGGCCCAAAAAAATGCCAAGGTCAAAAGGTGAAAAATGGCTTCTGAGGATGGGTGAGTTGGTTTGAATACATGTGTTTGTGCCAAAACGATGTGCGTGTGTGTGTGTGTGTGTGTGTGTGTGTGTGTGTGTGTGTGTGTGTGTGTGTGTGTGTGTGTGTGTGTGTGTGTGTGTGTGGAACAATGTGCAGTGACATGTAGTGTGAGGCTTGTGTATGTACCTGCATTCGTGCACTCTCCACAAGTCAACACAGGTGAAGGGGGGGCTACATTGGTTTCTTTTGCAGGAGTCAGAAGAGCACCCAAGAGAGACGCCTTGTACGCTGACCTGGGAAACCCCATCACGCGGCTGGCTGTCCAATGGCATGTAGCGGCCGTTGAGGCGTACATCTCTCATGCAGCCTGCAGGTAGAAACATTGAAAAGAGTTGAGTGGAACAGGAATACAGAAATAGTTTTTCCCCATTTACCTGTGAGCAAATCAAACATAGATTCTTGTTATATTACTGGCTCCATTTCTAACAGCACAAATCAACCCTGGTTTGTTTGTGGACAGATTTGTGTGTATTTCAGTGTCGGAAAAAGTCATTCATCTTGGTCGAGGAAATCTCCAAAGGCAAATATTTGCATAAATGTTGGATATCACATGATGTGCTAAATGGTGCAGTGACAGCTGTGCTTTACACATGTCACTGCTTCGCTGTGTTACATGCATGATACTTACCGAAGGGGAGTAAACGTATTTGAAAGGCTGCTTGCCAATGCAACACCAAGTAAAGGGAAAACATTGCAAATTGGGGTAAAAGGGTTGAACATGGGTCTGGATCCTACTTGTAGTTAAAGGATATATCCGGTTTATTACAATTTGGATCTACTTATTTTCCTATGATACTCACTCCTCTCTACATCTTATTTTAACGACAGTCGCTGCTAAAGATTACATTTCATTTAGCTGACTCTTTTATCCATTGAAACTTACAATAAGTGCATTGAATAAAAAAAAACTAAAAAAAACTCAGCAGTAAGAAACATGCAGTACATTTGCTCCAGGCCAAACCAGTGTAAGTGCTAGTGAATTAGCTTCAAATGGACTTATCATTGTAAATGCTACATTATTTAAATTCATTTTTCTATTATACATATTGCTGAACAAATGTAAACGAGCAATCAGAAAAATAGTCCCCAGGTTAGCCAAACAAAAATCAACTTAACTTAAATAAACTATCCATTGTGCGCATCCTTTACAAATTACACATACACTGACTTCCTGGGTCAGCTTTGACTAATTATAGTTCATTTAATGGTTAACTATGTACATATGGACAGACTTTTATATTTTATGTCTAGGCTCTGGTCTTGTAATTCCCGACAATGGGGCCATTAGCTTAGCACAATAGGTAATTTGTGGGGAGTGTCTTTATCATTGGCACATCACCTATATTTTAATGGCAATATTTTAATTGATACCTTTATCATGGTTAACCTAATCAACCATTAAGTCTTGAATCAGTGTAGTGTTGCTAAGGTGTTACAATGGAGAGACTGAGCAACACCTGAGGACACATTTCTGCTGCTTTCGTAACTTAATTACTAAGTTGATACTTTCAGTTAACATATCCTTCTCCCTCTGTTTGGAAAAGATGTTCACAAAAGTAAATGCAAACACACACAGACAATGGTGCACTCACACACTCATTCACATACACTTTCCCTTCCACCATCTATCACGCCTACCTCTTTTGAAGGGAAAGGCTTTTAAAGTCCATTTAATAAACACATGCATTGTCTTACTGCCTGAGGCACAGTTGTCTAACTCCAGGCTCTGTGCTTGTTTTGTCTCTCTCACTTTATGCCTGCATCCCTCTATAAGGTATTTGCGACCTCTTTCTGTCTTTATTATCATTCAGTTTTATGTATCCTAATCTGAACTTTTGACTGTATCTGCATCTGTAAGTCCGTAATTCTAGTGTCTCCAAACTTGGGCCACAAACATACATTATGACCTCTTTACCAACCTAAAAACAAGCCGAAGCTATATGTTTGGTAAATTGATTTGGTGCTGCAGTGATGACATGTTTTTGTAAGCCGACCCTGAAGTAAGCATTGCAAGAGGTTCCTTGATTTTGGAATATAGCAGAAAAAAAGCTCTGTTGCAAACACATGTTTTTGCTTTCTCATTTTGTTCAGCAGGATAATCCCCTCATTCTAACACAGTTTTTATGATTTTTGAAGCGTAAATGCAATCGCTAGGAGGAAAAAGTTGACGTCGGGCCATAAACAGACTACATAACCTACCAGTTGCATCACCAACGCTAAGCTTCAGGTGGCAGTAGAATCGGAGAATGAAACCCTCTTTATTAGTCACATACATGCACACAGCAGAGCACACACAGAATTTTTCCTCTGCATCCTAGTACTAGGAGCAATGGGCAGATATTGTGCAGAGCCTGGGGAGCAATGGGGAGGGGGGATTGGAGGTGTCCGGTGCCTTGCTCAAGGGCATCAGAGGAGCAGCCTAGGAGGTGAACTGGGACTTCTCCAAGTAGCAGTCCACTTTCCATATTTCAAGTCTGTTCGGGGACTTGAACCAGCAACCCTACAATTCCCAGTCCAAGCCCATACTTACTGAGCCACTGCTGGACAATGGTATGATGACATTTAGTCTAATTTAACCACTTGAAACCTCTGCTTCTTTAATAAATTCCCGGGTTTTAGGACTCATTCCTTCCCCACTATATTTTAGATTGACTAATAGAACAAACAGTCAGCATGTCAGTGTGTGTCCATTGTGTGGATTTAACTGTAACAAAGGCATTGTTTATAATAATAGTTAAAAAAACTGTTCAGTATTTTGGGAAATACCCCAATTAACCTTCTTACTGAGTGTTGGATGAGAAGATTGATACCTTTGTTATGTTGTTTAGATAAATAACTAATGACACAAGATGGTTAGCTTACCCTAGCGTACCATTAAGTCTGAATACAGGGAAAATAGCTAGCCAAAATAAATAGCTATCTCACAAAAAACAGTCAGTAGACTTTAGTAGAATTCTTAACAACAACTGTCAGAAGGACCAATGTATGAGACAATAATGTCACTATATTTATTTACTCATAAAATGTCATAACTCTCCCTTGAAAACAGTACATAGAGGGACATGTTTTCGTTAGCAATGTACAGGAGTCCTTGTTACACTGGCACACTCCACCCATTTCACTTTACCCTCATCAAAAGCTTCACATTGTGTTTTTCTCCACACACACAGTTTATGTACAATTCAGCCTGGATCCTGTTTGAATGGTGTATAGAAAACAATCTTCAGTGTCACTTTACCATTGTATGATCCACCATCCCCACTGAAAGGGACATTCAGGGAGATGTATGCCATTATGCATCATCTCCCGGTCTCTGAAAATGTTAAACTCTCAACATTTCTGCCATTCATCGGTTTGATTTTAAAGGACGACTCTCTTGAAGGAAGGGCATTTTTGTCCTGCCTAGGAAAAGGAAATATGAGATTGCACAAATTATAAAAAAGATCCTTGGCAGTAAAAACCAGAGGATTACTGGAATGTGTTGCACCACCAATTAAAAAAATTGAGGTTCTTCTCTTTCAATGTGATAACCTTTTTTTTCAATTAATATCAAGAAGAAACACAGCTGAACTCCACAGCCATGTCTTAAAGGGAAATTATCTCAAAGGAATCTCAACGTTTTTATTTCAGTTTTATGGATAATATTTTACTGATAGCCTGGAAGACAACCTACATAAACCTGGCATGTAAGAACCAGGGGATGCGTACAGTAGATGTTCACCATTAATTATTCACTGTGGTATACATCTGGGCTTGCCTGTAGATTATACACTGTCAATCATGTCCAACCGCTGTGGTTAATACGGGTGTCTTTACTGCAACTAAAACTAAGCCATTTATCAGTTCTGCTGTTTATAATCCCAATAAAAAATGCACTCTTAAGCTTGTCACCTTTCCTTTGACAGTGATTGTAGAAGGTGTGATTTCATAATATTGTCCTTTATTTATTTATTCAAGCATAGCTGAAACACTCTAGCTCAACGTGTAATTATCAAACTACACCCAAAAGGGGAAAGGCAACCGTACCTGCGCTGCCAGGCAAATAGCGTCCCCATGCTCCTGTGCTATTTGCACATATTCACAAATGAGGTCATATGCATATTTTGGCGCAACAATTGGCACTTTCCATGCAAATAAGCCTCATTGCAAAAACAGTCCAGTTCACAGAGATAAGCCTAATAGTCACATGCTGTAACAGTGGAATAATTAGCATCTTCAGAGGGTTGGTGTGCACCGAAACACAAGAACAGGATATTAAATCACACATATGGTTTCTCTCTGTCACGTTTAAAAAATTCTGATTTTGAAATTGCAAAGATGCAAAGGCAAAATGTGTAGTTATAATTCAAATAAGACACAAAAAAAGGAAATGTTTCAATATTTATGGCCGTGTTTTTCCTGTAATATTATTATGGCAATATCTGTTTGTGAATCTGACGTGGTTGCAAGTGATGTACAATTCATGATGATATTAGAAACCTTAATCTATTCTTTATGAATTAGCCTGTCAGTTTGGATTCAATGTTATCTACTGTGAATATCCTTGGTAGAGAGAAGAAAGAATAGCAAACAGCAGCAACTCAAACAGAGGTGAGAAAGATTAATGAACTGTAAATATTGGGCCATTGATCCACTGCAGTAAGTGAAGCTGATTCAAGAGGAATTGTTTCAGTCCGTGTAAAAAAAAAGTATAGGGCCGTTGATCCAAATATCTTGACATATTTAACAGTCATAGAAACCATGTCATAGATACAGTGTGTTTCTTCAACAGTGTGAAGTGTGTTGACCCAATCAACAATGATCAGCCAACAGTCACCCATTCACACACATATTCATAGACATGGTTGCAGAGGCTAACATCAGGAGCGATAAACATTTGCACACTCTCTTTAACACTGATCACGGCCATTAGGATTAAGATTCTGGGTTCAGTATCTTTCCCAAGGACACTTCGGGGATAGAACGACCAACCTCTTGATTAGTAGACGACCTCTCTACCTCCTGAGCCACAGCTGGAAAGTGGCAACATATAAAAACCAGAAGAGTGAGTAGTGGGGAAAAGAGTAGCTGCCCTCATCTGGTGAATCAGACTTGGAACCCTGAATGTCAATATTAAGGAAGTTTTGTAAGAAAAGTTAGCACCTGGACAAATGATTCCTTGTATTGACACTATTTTGTGTCATTGGTTGTTAAAACATTTTTTTATATTTTTACCTTTTGTCCATTTAACAAGTTGTCCTTCAGCCTCTATCAGCTCCATCTGCTTCCATGCAGATGTACTTGACATTTCCCAAGTGTGAATGCAGAGTAAAAAGAACTTTTCTGACAGGGAATTGCTGCCAAAAATGTGGTATTCATCTAATTCATGGCTTGGGATGTAATGGATTACATGTAGCGGGATTATGTAATCAGAAAACAAAACAAAAAAGACTTTACTGTACTTGCTGACGGTAACATAAAAAAAAAGAAAAGATGTAATCATTTTAATGGTACATTTCTAAAAGTATTACTAGCAGGATTACAATGTTAGTAAAAAAAAACTATAAGAGCATATAGTGTTTGTTGTAAAGGATCACATGTTCTCCCTCCTCTGTCAGCTGTTCTGTTCTATAGGCTAATACTTTAAGTGTGAGTCTATACGCCTACTGCCTGAATCTGCTTTATGGTTTCACTTTCTTTGTTTCATTTGTTCTGTTTTTAGTTTAGTAGGTGAACCTATATGTTCATAAAATAGTGTGTGTGAGCTTAACTGTGTGTGTATTAAACTAAAACGGAGCATTTTCTGTCAGCTCAGATTGTATTTCTGCTTTTTTAACTTGAGTATGTGCTCATGTGTTTCAGTGTTGGTGTATAGGGCTGCTGCCTGAATATGCTTCATGAGAGGAAGGTTTTCCTATCAATAAAAGCTCTCAGCAGAGGACACATTTCTGATCTTAATGTCTTGGTTTCTTCTTTTCTAAGGTCACATTGTTCTGTTGTCTGACATAATACAGTTAAGTAAAGTCTCTTTTTGAGTAAAACTGTAAAAAATGTCACTTTACCCACATCACATGCATCACATTATCTTTTGTACACACACACACAGGTTATGTACAATTCAGCCTGGATCTTGTTTGAATGGTGTATAGAAAACAATCTTCAGTGCCACTTTACCATTGTATGAACCGCCATCCCCACTGAAAGGGAGATTCAGGGAGGTGTATGCCATTATGCATCTCCTCCAAGTCTCTAAAACTAAAAAAAATAAAAGCATGCCATTCATCGGTTTGATTTTAAGGACGACTCTCTTGAAGGAGGGGCATTTTTGTTCTCCCCTTGAAACGGAACAATCACAGATGCAGCGTGTTCTGTTATAACTTACCCTGGAAGCTCTTGTTGATTCCAGAAGGGAAGGTGTTTCCCAGCATCACCATGCTGGGGTCAATGATGATTTCTCTGCTTCGGCCCTGCGCCCCTGTGACCTCCCGCTGTCCTCCACCTCCGTCCAGACGCAGCATCATCTCATTGTCATGCCTATCTAGGAAGACCTCGTGCCATTCACCGTTGTCAAGACGATAGGTTGGTAGGGTTAGGTTGTAGTCCCCGTCACCGAGGTTGTAGAAAACACAGAGGAGGCCTTGGAAGATCTTCAATTGGAAAAAAGGGACATTTATTAGTTAAGTTAGTTGACTTTGACTTCAGAGGTCTCTCTGGAATTAATATTCATATTTGTTTGGCCCCATTTCAATCCACATTGTGTTAGTCTAATTGTAATACTCTTGACTGTCATTAACCTAATGAGTCTCATTGGAATGCACACATAATGTAAGGGCTTGACATTACCATGAAGCACTAGTAAACACTAGGCAATTGAGGGCAGCACTCCTTTGATGCATTTATCATGTTACATTTTTTCAGAAAGGAATTCCCTGAACACTTCATTAGCTACCTGGCATTAATGCAGCTACATCGGGAATATTACTGTCTCGCTTCCTTCATACATGCAACGATGTGTTAAGCATGTTTTCTTAACACTGTATCATCAATCATCAAAGGTGCAAGCCTCTCTTTTTCTCACCTTTAACCATTTGTTACCATCAATCTTGCAAAAACATTTATATAACAGAGACAACTAAGAAACCCATGTAGAACAAGACACTACATTTGTTTCTGGTATTTCTGGTAGAGGCTTTATTATGATATGGGGGTTTTCCCTTTTGTGTAGGGTGTTTTATAGGTTTTTGTGTATGTAAATGGTCTGCAAAGGCTAAAATCCCAAAGTTCCCTCCCGAGGTTGTCACCCCCCTCCTGCCTGAACACCTCAATTGGATTCCTTTGTTTAAGTTGTTTACCAAACACAACAGAGCTGGCTAGCTAACTAATCAGAGCAGACAGGGCCCTGGTTTCAGACAGAGGGTGAAAAAAGGCAGTCTGAGAAAAATAAAGCCCTTTTTGAACATTAAAGCGTGGAGACATGTCCCAGTAGAGGCACAACATACAAATATGAACCTTGAAAATGTGCATAATGTGTCCTCTTTAATTAAAAGATTTCCCTTTCGTTGCCTTCTCAACATGACAACAGGCCCTATACTTACAACGTGTATGTATATGTTTTCCATCTCAATAAGATAATAACATTTAAAGGAGCTAATTGGGATAGAAATTTGAATAAATGTTTAACAGGGCCATGTGGCTAAATGCCTACCACAGGGTGCCTGTTATTCAGATGCTAAATGAGCGCCAACCAATCAAGCGATCGGTAGTTCGATTCCCATCCCCTGCAGTCAACATGTCTTCATGTATTGAAGAGTATGTGGGTCACTTTTGATGAAAGCTTCAGCTAAATGACATGTTATGTCATCAACACTCAACTTTGGGACAATCATTCAGAACAATGGGATATCTGTTAACCCACAAAGTCATAGCCATGTTTTGATAGTGAGGGTTTGACAGTTGACACAATTACAACTGTAATCCCAACCAATTTGGCTTATGTATATTTACGTATACTATTGTACAAGGCAACTGTTGGCCGAGATTGCTTGCGGGCTATTTTATTATGGCCTTATTCTGGGAATGACTTGCAGGAAAGACTTCAACTAAGTTCTCTCATCTCTCGGGCCAGTTTCAAACAAGAGGTTTTTGTCACAAATATTGCTGCTATAATGTATAACTATTGCATCATGTCTGCTTGCATTTTTCTCTGTATGTGTTGTATGCAATCTGTGCATATTTACCCTCTGCTGTTGATGCCCTTGGTCAGATCACAACAGGAAAGAGATTTTATCCCAATTTTGATTTCTTATCTGGTTGAATAGAGATTAAATAAAAGTGCATGGCCTAGCAAAGTGACACAGCTAGACAATAACACACTGGGGCCGAAAGGATAAACTACGGCTGCAGAGTTGGCTAAGAACCCTAACGAATCATAAATATTGGGATAATACTCAAATCAAAAGGATTGTAGTAGTTACAAATAAAACCATAAAGAAAATGCAAACTCCTCACACAGTAAACTGACATTTCCACTATTCATTTCTTATAGAACAAATATCACCTCGAAAACACAAAATCAACATAATTTACACGCCTCCACCACCAACGCCCCAACAAGCAACGGGGAATGTTTTACCATAATATAATCACAAACCATTCTGGGAAAAGCTATTTGTCAATCAAGCTGCTGCTATTGGCCTAACACACATTTTAAATGAGGCACTGCTAACAATTTAAGTTGCAATTTCTTGACTTGCAACTGCTGTCAAGACACGTGCACGCACACACACACACACACACACACACACACACACACACACACACACACACACACACACACACACACACACAGGTCATCATGTTGAGGAAAAGTGACTAGTGTGGAAGCCCGCAGATCTTCATACGCAAACTGTCTCATTTTGGCTTGGCCGTGATGCTAATCCCATGTCTATCACAAAGCATTTGTTCCAAACAAATTCAAGACTTCCTGTGTGTGTGTATGCATTTGTGTGTGTATCGGTGAGAAAGAAAGATAGAAAAGTCAATTTAAAAAGGGATAGGGTGGGTGGTGGGTCGTCCTCATTTCAATTTCAAACCATTTCCTCCAAGTGTCCCACTGAGCATCATTTTCTCCCCTCCATCTTTCTCTGCCACGTAAACAGAGTAGCGAGATGAGAAGGGCAGCGAGACAGAGAGATGTGAGGAAAAAGGAGAAGTGGCTATCCACCATTAACACTCCCACTTCTCCTCAAAATATTAAAGACAAAGCTAGCTGTTGGGGGGCTGAACAACTTCCATTCCTCTCTTCCACCTGTCTTAGTGACTTCCTCTTCTTTTAAAGCAATGCTCCAAGGTTTTAGCTGGAGTAACGCGGCTTGTTTCAAGGCTCTGTGATGAAGTATTAATTATATTTAGTATACGCTGGGGCAACGCTTTTTAACCAGCGACACTTACAGCTACCTGATTCTACCCCCAATTAAAGCTGAACCAAGCGGAGCAATTTGGCTCCCACTTCTCTCTCATTGCGATGTGTGTTCGAGAGTGTGTGTGTTTGGGTATGTGTGACATTGCAGGAATGTCATAGGTGTGTTTAAATGTGTGTGAATCCATTTTTGAGTCAACAGTCCCACTGCAGGGACATTTCTAATCCTCCAGATGGTTCCCTTGACAGACTGCTGCAGCCCCGTGCAGATGACTTCTAAATCTACCCCTTTCTCATGATTAAATAATGATGTGAAAACACATATTATGTGCATATGTGACAGGCTTGTGCATTTTTCCTCCCCACTTTAAATTATACTTGTACTTGCACTCTGCTCATTAACATCAATGTGTTACTTTCCCTACCTCCTGACATCTGGCTTGCAGTTTCTCCATCTTTAGAGACTAGATATTGATTTGGTCATAAAAATAATACCATATGCTGCTCAGCAATTGGCATCACTTTGAGTTCTTACCAACCTAAAGGCAGATGAGGATAATGTTAAATACTCTTTATATACATTTGGAGTTCCGTCTCAGTTTCAATTTGAAACATGCCATGTGATTGTTAAAGCAAAATGTTCAATAATTTAGGAAAAACTTCAAAGTTTTCTAAAAAGAACTCCTGCAATTTTCTTCCAAATAAAGAAAATGTTCTTTATATACGTTCAATTTAAACCCTAACCCTATGCCAAGTACCACATTTTTTGTTTCCTTTAATACAAGCAACTTTTTTTTTTTACATGTTGAAAAGCTCGTCTGTAGACAACTGCATGTTTTGGCCGGCTGTGCACTGGCCGGCTTTTTGCATGACTCCCATTAAAATATGTTTGTCATTGCCCAGTTAAGGTAACATGCCTTTTTAAAAAACAAATTAGCCAAACAAAGTGAACATAATGAAGCGTCCAAATGGCAAAGACACTCCAGCCTTGCATGAATTTAATGACTTATTTTAATCAATTATGCGTTTCTAGCCGACAACACTAACCAGTCATCAGCCATGGTTTGCTGCAGTGGTGGTTGCAAAGAATCACACGTTTGATACAAGTACCGGACAATGTTCAGAAGCTTTTGGTTTTAATTGACTTTCAAGATAAGGAGATGAACTTTATCTGCAGTATATTCAGCCCCTTGTTTGTGTAGCAATAGGCTGATCAATAAGAAACACCAGTCGATATAATAAAGTACAGTAACATCACTTTTAACTGCATCAATATTACACTATATTCAATGTACATATTTCTGACATTGATGTGTAATATTAAATGGTAAAACATGTATTTTCTTGCTGACTGATGTATCGTGATTTAGTGTCATTATTAAAGGTTTATTTAGAGAAGGGTATGTTTTTATTTTCAAGGCAGCTTTGAGCATTGGTTGATTTGGGCTGGTTGATTTACCTCTACCTTTAGTTTGAGACAGATGGAGGTGGGATTGGGCACCAACAAGGGCGTATGTTTTGTTTAATGTATTTTATTTTAGCTGCTCAAACGAAAGTAATAAATGATCCTTCCCTGATCAGGAATGAAACTAAACGAGCCACACCTGTGAGCTGTAAATAATGGGAGAAAATAATCAAATTCTGCAAGCAGAGAGGAGATGAAACAGGAGATCATTGAAAGTTAGATCAAGCTTCTTAACCTTTTTTGCCATAAAAATGGGAGTACAAATAGAAAACTGTGAACAAGAACCAGCTGGATTACTAGGACTATCTTGGTCAACCATGGCTTTATGACAATGACAATCTCGGGAGTAGGTGGGACAAATGAAAGGATGTTCAAAGACATCCTGGACCTGCTTGGATGTCATAGGACCTCCCCTGCCTTGGTTGGGCCTTGAACTAAGTTCATTTCTCCTTTTGATTGAGTTTATAGGTATTTTGGTGTCGGACTGTATTTTGATTTTATGACTTTGCCATCTGATTATTGTAATTTTGGTCAAATACAGCAATATTAATTTATTGTGATTGGTTAATTGCATTTTTGTAGTTGGTTGGTCGGGCTATCCCTCCATCAGTTTTACATTAACACATTTCATATTGACAGTATAAAAACATATACTTCTGTCTGGCACCGTATTCACATTTTGTATATTTGGGATACACATTACACATTGCTCTACTCTACAGGACCTCTCCTAGTGTATTTGAAAATGTTGTATACATTAAATTAAAAGACAGTAATTTATTTATATTAGCCCGCGTTCCTGCTGCCTGCCTGACCCATTAAGATATCACGTAAGAGATGTTCTTTATTTCTAAGACTGACTTTGAACAGCTCCTTGTCCAGGCACATTTGCTGCCACTGAAACTGAGAGTTGTCCTTGAAAATCGAAAGCCATTAGAACGAATAAAAAAGACAACTGTAGTTAGATATTTATTTCAAGACTTCTTTTTGAACCTTTGCCTCAACACTAAGAGAACACCAGGCTTGTGGATGAATGATTAAAATAAGTACAGATGATTTTTAAATTATTCACCTAATTGTTAGCACTGCTGTTGGTGTCCACATCTGTTAGGAAGCACATGGTAGGAGGTGAACATATTTACTTTATTGATGGAATGAAGCTTAAAATGATCCCCAGGGGGAGCATGACAGTAAATGAAACAAAAGAGGACACCAGCATTTGGTGCCGTTGAGGACTGATTCAGAGGATGTAAGCCGGAGGTAGAAGGTCTTTATTGGCTGGCTATTTCAGACAGAATTCTGATATCTGCGAGTTGCCCGAAGCTGATCTGTTTTTTTCTGACTAAGCCATCGTCAGTTGGAGGTGATGTGGCACATCTATTAAACTCATTGTCTCATGCCCGATCCGTTACACTTCGCACAAGCTTCTGTTATATCGGTATCAGAAACGAAGGAACCGATAAAATAGTGAGCTCTGACAAAGCAAATGTAAATAAAAAGAAATGATCTTGGATTTACTAAATGTAGTTATGTCAACAATTTCCACAAAGCTGAATTGTGCGTATATAATTCCAAAACATTATTAAGAAGGTGAGGACTGATTTATGTGCAACCTATGATTGTGTTGGTAAATTTCAACCTTATTTGGTCATTTTTGATTTAAATAACAGGTCAGTGTCCTGCTAACTTAATTGTTAGTCTTTGGTCATGTGAAATTTAAATTCTTAACAATATAACACAGGCTTTATCTCAAGGTGATACAATTGCATTTATCTTTTGATAAGTCATATCATACAGTCAACATACAGCATCTCTTATATTTAATGTGGTGTTTTCTATTTCAAATGCTCTGCCAAAACAAGTTCCCTTACTTACCATTTATATTTTGCAAGGGCACTGTTCCTGTATCCAAGGATTAAGGTTGCTCAAGACATTTGTGATGTGTCTAAAGAGTTTCACACAACTGAAGCGTGGTCTAATTCCCAGGGGGTCAAGTACCAACTTCCAAGACCTCTGCATCTAATACCGCGGCACTAAGTTTGTCTGTATGACTTTCACCTAACTACTGTATGATGTAAACTCATTCACAAAACATTTGTTCCAGTGTCAAGGAACTGTGGTGACCTAGCTCAAGACTGCATATTCCAGGGGTGGATGTTTGGGATAAAGTAGAATAACCACTGTTACATAGTCTTCGGGGTGAAACCTGGGAAAATTGGAGGAAATAAATGGAACGCGCTCACAATTTTTTGCCAAATTCCCAAGACCAGCATAATTCACTAGATGGTAAATAAACCCATTTTAGGAAGAGTCATACACTGAGAGATGTGTGGGTTTATTTCAAAAGCGGTACATGTATTTGAAAATGCATGGGGGGAAAAATTACCCCCATGGTGGTTCCAGTGTTAAACCAATCCCAATCTTCTTGGGCGGTGCTAAAAGCAGGATGCAGTAACGGTGCCCTTGCAACACAGATGGGGTAGGTTGAGCAGAGCTGGCGGCAGTGATCTATAGTCCCTCAGAGGGTACTGGCTGGAACAGCAGGCGAGCTGGATGAGTGGGATCTGAAATGATTCTCTTTTAACACTTGGTTTCGGTATAGGGATTTTATTGTTAGAAGTGGGGAGCCAATGATTTGTTGACAAACTGCTGGAGGGTGTCTGAACTGTTGCACCAGATTCTTCTCAGCATACAGACAAGCCTTCAGCAGCAGTGGGTAGTAAAAATGCCTTGATGGGTGTTTGATAGACTGATGCTTCAAAATGATATTGCAACAGTAGTTTTAAACTGGACAACATCAAAAATCTTTAACAAAAGATGCTGTTTTTATCAATACATCTCTTGTAGCACTGTCTGAGATTTGTTTCCTTTCAGTCTTAGAAAAAAAGCAAGACACTTTCAAATCAGCAGTAGTTGTTCAGTTGGGTTTACAGAAGGCCAGGTTCATATTTGTATTTTGTGTCTCTGCTGTGACATATTCCCATGTTTTAGTGTTCAAAAAGCTCTTTGTTCTTCTAATACTGCCTGTGCTGCAGCACCTCTATTCACCCTTGGTTTGAAACCAGCACTCAGTCTGCTCTGATTGGTTAGCTATCCGGCTCTGTTGTTATTGGTCAATTTAGAGATATCCCGCCCCTTAGCCAAGGCGTGCAATGTGTTTGAGATCAAAATAAAAAAATTAAATAAAAGCACGAGCGTCACATGGGGATTTCACTATGTTATGAGAGTAAACAAAGGAGACAATGCAGGCGTTTCAGGTAGGGAGTGTGAGGGAGAAAAACTGCCTCTGGAAGGGGGACCATGGGATTTTTTCCTTTGCAGACCATTTACAAGCAGCAAAACCTACATAACACACTACAGGAAAGGGAAACCCCACAAGATAATGATTGAACCTCTAATATTTCAAAGTTAGGGAGCTCTTGTATGGATGCATTAGCATTTGGTATGTTTCTCTACTGCACCTACTTCAAAACTATTGTGCTACATTACTGAAATAGTTGAAGGAATTTCAATCTCACATGTAATATGTTGTTGGGTTGTGGACTGAGGATAGGATTTTCGGACCTAGAGTAATCTGTAATTTAATAATAAATAATAATAATAAAGAAGTAACATTTTTCTTTTATTTTGGTCACTTGTAATGGTGCATCCCCTTTGAGCATGCATCTGCGGTGTGGATTTCTGTCGAACACCTTTAAGTTTTTTGAGGTATAATACCCATTTACAATCCTGTTCAGCTATTTATTCTTTGAAAGTTCCACACAAACCTCCATTCATTGATGAAGACTGTGAGATGCGATTGAAAAGCATTGCTAATACGTGGACACTTGACCTTCTTAGTTTTGCTACATACTGTATACTGTTCACCAAGTTTTACAATGAACTTCCATGCTTTAATACTTATTCAAAGGAGATGTTCTTTATAGAGCTTATCCTCATGACATTCGTTTGAATTTGAATTCACTTGCAGTTTCCACTTAAAAAAATACAATTCATCATAGCAAACTAAACTACTTACTAACCACTTGAAAGATTAAAGACAAACACAATGCTCTCATTTGGGATCATTTTTCCCCAAAAGTATTCTTATGAGAAAAATCCAGCACAAAGGGTGTACCAGCACAACGAACTCATACAAAATGCTGCAATCAGTTATCCAAGGGAGGGGGAAATTAGCTTAACTAACCATGCTTTCGGAAGTCATGTCACACACAAACAGCAGGAACAAAGAACTCATTGTGAGTTTGCAACCAGCCAAGAGTAACGCATACTAATTCCTCCCTCTGATTAAAAGCATGCAAAACTATTACCAAGAAAAACATAATCCCAGAAGGCAATATGGTTATGTTTCTGTCAAATAACATTGCAGGGTTTCCAATGTTTCACTGAGGGGGGTCTATTTCATTACACACATTTTCATGCTGTCTGCACCGGGGAATAAATGCACTTTTCACGGTGGATAAATGATGTGAACCCACTCTCCGTGTGGCTATTCTGAGAAAGAAACCAACAAGCCAGAGAAAACATATTCTCCGAGTTCCTCGTGGTTGGTAATACCATGTCTGTAGTCCATTGTTCCTTCATTACGATTTTAAGTTACATGATTACATTTATAGGGACATTTGCAACTAATTCATGTCTATATTTCATACAGCATTGAAGACTGATGGCATTCCAGAAGCTCTAAAAGAAATAGCATTCGAAATTAGATATCTTTGGTTTCGACATCTTTAAAGGAATACTTAACTCACACGATTACCATACATTAATCATCCCATACTACTGTAATTTCCGGACTATAAGCCGCTACTTTTTTCCCACGCTTTGAACCTCGCGGCTTATACAATGACGCGGCAAATTTATGGATCACAAGCTTCCTGCCGCCAAAATGGGATTTCGAAAAAAAATAGACAAAAAACTGAGCACCGTCACATAATGTGACGTAAATCGAGCGTGCTCAAACTTCCCATCATTCTGATTACGGTAGTCATTTTGTCACCCTCATCATGGCAAAGACACGGAGAAATGCATATGATGCAGCTTTCAAGTTGAAGGCGATTGATCTGGCAGTTGGAAAAGGAAATACCAGTAGGCACCTGCGGCTTATAGACATGTGCGGCTTAATAGTCCGGAAATTACGGTACCTTGAAATTTAAAGAAACGTTTTTTTGCACATTGGTTTAAGAATGACCATTGTTTGACAGGTGTTTACAAACTTCATTTATACATTACCAATGCATAAATGAGGTCTAATCTCATTTAGGCATTAACAGATATATTTTTCTCTAAAACCTTACATTTCTAAACACTAAAATGTACGGTAAATGATGTGAACCCACTCTCCGCGTGGCTATTCTGAGGGAGCAACATGACATTTAAAAGGAAATGTAGGAAGGAGAGATGGATGGATGACATACAGAGACTGGAGGAGAGGTTAAACTGCAGCAGCAGCTGTTGAATGGATAACTGTCGTAATTTGACACAGTGATGTTTGGTCAATAACTGAAATTGCAGCGTGGGATGAGAGGGAGTTCTGGGAAACTGCAGGTTTTATATGAGTCAGGCGTAGAAAAAAAGGAAAGAGAGGCTGGCAGATAAACAAATATGAGAGCAACTCATGTGTGAACAGAGCAACCAGAGGACAACACCAGTGGGAGATATGAAACCTTTAAGACGAATAATAAACTTTATGTATTCAGTCCAGGCAGTGTGCTCCCACCCTCAATCTAAATCATTTGCACTGTTTATACACCATATAACAACCACGGTTTTTCTTTGACTTTGAATTAACATAACGCATCGTATTACAACCACCTCAGCTGCGAGTATATCCAAGGTACATTGTCATTGTAAAACACATTAATTTTCATTAATTCTATAATTGAAGTGTCAGTGTAAATCAGTTTAAATATGGACTAGATCCAAATCCTGCAGTGTCATGTAGCGTCTCAGTCACAGATAACAGACAATACTTGATTCTGATTGCCTGTAGGGTGTCAATTAATTTCGATGAAGGACGCTTCTAAGTAGTTCCAGTGAAACCTGTCTCATTTCATGTGTTGGCTTCGGATCAGCATGTATCTGAATGAGGTAACGATAGCAACAGGGGGACATTTCAATCCTTTATTTATAATTTATTTTAACATATTATTAACACGTTAACACCAATGACAACCGAATCAATTGTCTGTCGTATTAGGTATTTCTTATTTTCCAAAGTAAAAAAAGTGTTATTTAAGGTGTTAATTGTTCTGTGTTAAAAGTTTGGTTTTAAATTAGTTATTTGATGTTTGTGACTTCATGATTGAGAGGTGTAATTGACAGCTGTTGTGAGTGAAGTAACTGGAGGCTGAAGAATTGTACTAAAGAAGAGATGTAACTGTAATATTCCATAACAATCCCAAGTCTGTGATAAACAATTTGATCATAAATGTATTTATAGAGATTTTTGTGAGTTGTGTCTTTCTACCCCAATGGCTACCATGGTGCGTTTTAAGACAATAACTAAATAATACACTTTATGTATTCAGTTCAGGCAGTGTGCTTTCAACCTCAATCTCTGTCACCTGCAGTTCTAATAAACAATATAGGAACCACTGTTTTCTTTGACCTCAGACAATGCATTTTATTAAGGCATGACACCGCCTCAACCACCACCTAATATGTCAATGGTAGATTGTCACTGGAAAACACATTGTGGCATTGTTTCCATAAGTGAGAACAACAGTGTAAGTATGGGGCTCAGCAACAGTTGAAGCTTTTCATGTAAGTTCAACATTCCACAGCAGTCACAACTTTGTGACATGTAATCATCTGAAGCGGATGGTTAGTTGTTGTGCCAAACAGCTACCACGGTGCATTTGTAGCAAGTAAGTGGCTAGCGCTAACAAGCAGGGGCCATACTCAGTCTGTGACAAGTTAAGCGCAGGTGTGGTCTGGATCTAGTTACAGCGGCTCGTGATCACTGCTGCCCGACTCTGGCTCGAAATGACATCAAAATCTCAAGATGGCAGTTGTGGATCTGGAGTATTTTGGCTCGGAGGAAGATAAGATCTATCTTTCATCTGTATGTTTATACGATAACCTATACACCAGTTCAAGCTTTGTGCTGGCGTTTTCTTAGTTTGCGGTTTGCTTGAAAACGACTGAAGAAAGAGTTTGCATTTCCACAGACCAGAGTCAGAGAGGAGCCATGTCATGACGTCATGGTAAACATAGCTGCAAAGCCTGCGTGAATATCACTCACAATAACAACAATGGCGAACAACATTGGAGCCATCCTCGTGTTCCTGTTAAACTCACAAAGCCAGATTAAATTGGAAGCCTGACTTCTCCATCCACCCAACCTAGTGACTTTGCGATCCAAACACTACTGCTTCTGCAACCACTTTCTACTCTCCAATGAACTGCTCTGCCTCAGCCTCTGGTGTATGTTGCTCTTGATTATTGGAGTTAGTTGCTGCTTTAGTTAAACCAATTTCTGAAGCCTAGAGCTGTTGCAGCTGATGTAGAAACAAGGAAAAGCTGGTTCACAGTTCGGCACCGGCTAAGAACCAGCCCTCCAACAGCCTCAATGGAAAAGGGGTATCAAACAGTCAACTGGCACTGCTAACCAATGCTATGTGGGCCTTTTCAGAAAAGAGGAACACATGACTATAGTAACAACGACTACACAGTATCACTGCGAGGCACTTTCCTTTAAAAGCTTATTGGGATATGAACCCAATGCACAACAAAGTAATACAATGCATCAGCTTTAATAACTTTGAAAGGAACGTTTATGGGAAAGATATGCAGCTGCTGCTGGTGTCATTTTGTTCAACTGCTTGTTTCCTCTGTTTACAAGCTGTTTACAACCTGCCGTCTGGATAGGCTACAATGCAGCAATAGAAACACAGCATATTGTAAGTGCTGTTTATGATTGAAGAAAATGACTGCTGTTACTTTGCAGGATGGAAGGAAGGGGAAATATTTCCTCTATATTCAAATGTGTACATAACAGACTTGATTTTGTTTTTGAGGCAAAGGCAAATACATCAACACATAAGCAACCTCTAAACACAGCAAGAGCCCATACCATGTTCCTGTCAGTGTTTACTTCCTGTCTGTCTTCTTCTCCTGATTTCTTTGTCTTCCAGCTCTCTGTCTTTTAACCTCTTTCCATCTCTTGTGCTGTTTTCTTATGCTTCTTCTCTTTTTCTTTTCTTTACCGGGGACAGTTCAGCCATCACAAATCCAAAGTTGTGTCCTTGTATTGGTGTTTTCTGATGAAGGGAAACTAATGTTTGTTGTACACAGCTGATGTTAAATTGACCTGACCTTGTTTCTGCGGATTGATGAGTGCACATAGTTGCTTGATCAAAGAGTCCTTATCAGCGGTCTGCTAACCCTTAGCAACAGTCTGACTGCTAAATGTCCAAATTAACCAATCAGATTTGAGGACTGAACAAAACCATTTAATAAACTCATATAGCAGTCTTACCTCCAGTCGTACGTATTCACTTTGCTCCTTGGAGATCAGATTGAGGATGGTGCTGCTGTGTTTGCGGGTTCGGACCAAGACTTGCACCCATGTCCTTCGGGCTGGCAGCGTGGACGACAATTGAAAATGTGCGTGACTGTGCCCATCAAAGGAATACTCTTGGACCTCTAACGTTGGTACACAGACACACAAACACACAAACACACACATACAAGTTAGTCAGATAATGATTTTATGGAGAACACTTCAGACATTTTTAAATGCAATATGGCCTCCGATTTTTTTAGATTAGAAGATGTAAATCACTTAAAGAGTCCCTATTGTGCCTTTTTTTTGGGATTGCCCTTTCCTGTAGTGTGTCATATAGGTTTTAGTGCATGTGGTAGGCTCGTTGTCTAACACATTGTACATAATACGCTAATGGGTGGGACATGTCTAAGTGGCTGATCATTACAACACAGCCGGCCAGCTAACCAATCAGAGCAGACTGGGCTTTAATTTCCAACAGAGGTTGAAAAGAAGCACTGTAGCACATGCAATTTGAGAAAAATAAAGACCTTTTTGAACATTAAAGCATGGAAACAGGTCTCTGTAGAGGCACAACATACACATACAGTATGAACCTGAGCACATGTCCTCTTTAACTTCTATTTCACAAGTCAATACATTTTTCTTTACCATACAGAGCTTGTGGCTCACACAAGATAGAATATGTATGCCTGCTTTAGCTCGGGAAATTTTTCTTCGTTCGTCCCATGTTCCCAGAAGTAGATTTTGTACATGCCAGGCAGACCAAACCAAGCACACCTACAATGTTTTCAAAGCCTTTCTTCCATCTCATTGCATATGCATGATATATTTCAGCCTGTCTAACGCTACCACCCCTCGCCCTCTTTGTCTCTCTTCAACTTTGATGGACTTTAGTGGCTCATGAAATCCAACTTGAAGGCAATGTCAGATTCTTCAATATGCAGCTGTTCAGCTATGTCAACTCTAAAATGTGTAGTTAAACAGCAGTGTTTATAAAGGCCCCAGAGTCGTTTGCATGGGAATTATGATAAACAATCACAATAACACCATACATTTTCTTTAGCGCTCTTAGATAGACAGGTTGTTCAGTACAGAACACTGTGATGAGCCATACCTGGGGGTATTTGTTAAATCCCTTGTTGACTTTTCAAAGCAATGCCACATTAGGAAAACATATGAGTATTTTCTCTCTGAGCTATTTTCTTAATGTTTCCTGGATTTGTTGTAGATGCTCTTTTTTCCTGATATTACCTTGCATCTTAAGGGAATAGAAGGCAGAGATGGTGACAGATGCAATGAGTATCAATAAAGAGAGCCAGAAGTGAGCTTCAGATGGTTACATAAAATATTAAAAATGGACTGTAGGATGTTATTGGATTTGAGAATAAGTGCATTTGCAATGTGAAAGGAGTTGAGCTGGAAAAGAGTCGGTATTTGGTCTAAATCCCAACATTTAAAGTGGATATTTACTGTTGTGCTATTTTGTAACAGATCTATATTTCATTTTGAATGCCAGAAATGCAATTTAATACCAGAGGTAAATACCCTTTAGCTACAGAAAGACATCTCATGCCACTGTGTATGGGGCAAGTTCAAAACAGACATAAAGGGGCTCTTCTTTTGATTATGTTTTATTGCTTTTATTACAAGAGATGTCATGAAATGAGGGACAGGGAGATGCAATAAGTGTTGTCCTGCTGGACTCCAACAGGGGACGTTACAATACACGATTGGCATCTTAACCCCAAAGCTATGGAGACAGCCCATAAAAAGGGACTGTTTTTGCTCTTTCCTTTCCAGCCAGGCTTTGTTTTCATGGGCTCCAGAATGTAATCCAGATAAATCACAGTCTGCATGTTGCCAAAAGCCTCAATGTGCCCCTAGTTGGTCATTGGCTCCACAGCTTGTTGCTTTTTCGAAGACATGAATCAGCTCATGGATATGGGGAGTGATTCATTCACATTTTCTCCATTCATCTGTTTTGAAAAAGAGTCATGTCACGGAGCGTCACCCTGCGGTACAAGGCGAGAACCAAACAAGCCTGGAAAGCCTGGCAGAGAGTGCTGCAGTCATCAGAAAGCATCTCTGGAGGTGTTTGGCTCAATCTGGAAGATGTGTACAAGGGGCGAGGCAGGAGACTCATTAAAGATCCCATCTCAGCCCAACAACAGCCTCTACCAACTGCTGCAGTCATGCAGACGCCTCCACAGCCATAAGGCCAACACAGAGAAGCTCATTTAAACCACTTTTTGTATGGATACAGTCAAGTCGTCGAGTATGACATGAATAACACAGCAGTAATGAAGAATGCTCTAAGAAAAAAAGGCTAGTTCCATTTATAAGCATGAATGTACAAATAGAGTACATCTCACCTGCATACAGGATGCCATGAAGGATATTGTTATTCTATACAGCATACAATGTGTACAAAGATTAATAAATGCATTGCCAAGGCCGTTTCCATAATGTTAAGGTGATGCTTGTATCTGCCCGGATTAAATCTGACATGATCTTCCTTGGTCTATGCTTCACTCTTCGGCCAAGTTCCATGACACTCTAGGCAACCGTTTTTTATGCAATTCTGCTGAAAAAACTAAACAAGAAACCAACAAGCCAGAGAAAACATATTCTCAGAGTTCCTCGTGGTTGGTAATACCATGTCTGTAGTCCATTGTTCCTTCATTACGATTTTAAGTTACATGATTGCATTTATAGGGACATTTGCAACTAATTCATGTCTATATTTCATACAGCATTGAAGACTGATGGCATTCCAGAAGCTCTAAAAGAAATAGCATTCGAAATTAGATATCTTTGGTTTCGACATCTTTAAAAGGAATACTTAACTCACATGATTACCATACATTAATCATCCCATACTACCTTGAAATTTAAAGAAACGTTTTTGTGCACATTGGTTTAAGAATGACCATTGTTTGACAACTGTTTGCAAACTTTCAAACATTCATTCATGAGGTCTAATCTCATTTATGCATTAACTGATATATTTTTCTCTAAAACCTTACATTTCTAAACACTAAAACGTACAAACAGCATGAGTAGCGTGCATGTGCAAGCGTGAGTTTAACACCTCCCAAATGTACAGCAATCATTTAAGACTAAGAAGAATGAAGTTTTCTTCAAGTGTTCAAGCTTGCATGGATTGAGAATTTGATGGTAAAATGAAATTCTTTTGTTACATGAAACTGTACGTGTTGTTTAGCTAATAACCTGAAGCTAGGGCATATTATTCTGTGACAAATCCCATAAATTAAAATGAAGTCATTTTAATGTAAAACCTAAATTATTATGGTAATCTTCAGGTTCATATTTGTATTATGCTTTCTACTGTGAAATGTTTACATGATTTAATGTTCAAAATGGTCTTTATATTTCGGTTTGGTTTGATTGGTCAACTGCTTAGAGATAAGTCCGAAATGTCCCTCCCCTTAGCACATCATGTACAATGTGTTGGTGCTAGCCATCACAAGCAGTAACAGCAGTAACAAGTGTTACTGTTTGTGATGTACTGTAATTATATAACTGAATTTAACAAAGGACTCCAATGGAGACGTTTTAACACCTTACAGGAAAGGGAAAACTCCAAAAAGCATTAAAAGTGCCTCTGTAATTCTGGGTGATAGCTAAACTACATCTTCTGGTTTAAGAAGTTCAAACCTTACTCCTTCCCTCCACTTTGATTAATTACACATTACGCCTTGGTTTATATTCTGTGACTCACCATGGTCTCTACTGATCTTTCCGCTATGCATGGATGGTTTTGTTTTGTTGCTGATGGTACAATCCACCACACATTTGATGAATCCCTTTAAAGCATAGGTCCAAAAAAAGTTTGGCTTACCCTCTTCGCATTGGTGGCCGGTGTATCCCGGCACACACTGGCAGCTGAAAGAGCCCCACTCGCCGTGACAGCGTCCCCGGTGGCCACAGGACGGATACCCCATGTTGACACAGCTGCTGTCGGTGGTCAGACAGCCGGGCGAGCTGGAGTTGGAGTCAGCCGGTGAGCCCAGATCGTAGAGCTGCATGGAGGAGATAAAGGAGAGGAGATGGAAGGGAGGAAAGAGAAAAAGTAAAGTTGAGAAGAGGAGTAGGGAGTTGTCGATAAACAGTTTGTAGCAAAAAAACAGGAAGGAGACAAAAAAGCAAAGCGACAGCAGAGAAAGGGATTGAAGAAGACACAGGAAAGACAGGTGGGGGGTAAGTAGCCAGAGGGGGAGTCAAGAGTTTGAAAAGAAGAAAAGGAAAGTCAAACACATAGACACTGAAACAAATCAGGAAAGAAACTTCTGAACGTGTTGAAGGACATGCGCTCAGGGAACAGTGTCGCCTGCTCTGCTTTTCTACCCTAATCCAACTTTCTCTACACCCTCTTTATTCCCGCAGTGATGAAACCAAACAAAACCTCTGACAGGCAGACGGCGTGGCGGACTGCACGGTAAACTGAAAGGGTGAGGGAACCTTGAACAACTACATTTGTGTCCCTCACAAAATCAAGCCATAAAAGACATTAATATGATGAATCCCCACTCTGCCGAACCAAACTTTACGAGTTCTGTTGGTGCTTCGGCGAAGACGTAGGAAGGAGCGCAAAGGATCGTAAAGTCTGACAGTGAGTCATGCTGCCAGGGAGTTGCTGATTGGCTCTGACCTCCAGCGAAGAGGCATGTTGCCGGTGGCTGACATTTAAAGCTCCTCTGTTTGGTTTTTTGGACCGATCACGTTTGCCAAGAACTGAAACGCAGACATCAGCAATCAATGAGTGAAAGACACATCAGGGTGTCTGGGATTGATTTGACTGCCCATCTGTGTCACCGTGGTGTGTGTTGGAGCAAAAAACTGTGACTGATATACGATTTGAATGCAAAAATACACCTGCTTGAGCTTAAATTATCAATTATGGCAGCAGCCGAGATAAACATCACACCCACACTGAGACACTGTAGGCTGCTGAGATTAATTCCAGGTGTTGGGGATAAAAATGGAACAGGAAGTGAATGAAAAATTCTACACAACTGGGAGTGCTATGCAGAAAGTGGGGTGATATGATGGAGAGCAATACACATACACAAAAGATTGATGCCACCCAAAGAGCACAACATTTGAATGTCAGAATAACATCGTTTTAAAAATATATTTTTTAATAATTTGAGCTAACACTAATGCTATGTGGTATGGTGTTATACCCAGGTGCCGGGTCTATATACTACATGTTGGGAGACATCCTAACTTTGATTCCATGTGTGAATGATGAACCCTTCTTTCCTCAACCATGACAGCAGTAACTCTTCTGGGATTTTGCACAACATTTTGAAGCCAGCCTTGAGGAATTAGCTTCAACAGAAGCATTAGGGCTGGGTTCAGTAATTTGTGCAAGTTTGTGAATGTTTTAATGGACTTTGGTTTGTGCAAGGGGAATGGTCATTGCCACAAAGTTGTAAGAACAATAATACTGTCCTTCCAATTGAGAACCGATTCCAAATTATCCGATACATTGGAACAGCCCTCCGAGCTTATCAATTCCTTTAATTGAAGGCGGCACATTTTATAGACAAAACAAAGATGTCAAACTCATGTGCTTACGTGTCTCTAGCTGAATACTAGGCATATTATGGCAGAGAGAAAGAAACTGTACAAATATTGCACATATTCTCTCATGTAATACATTGTCGTTGATGCCATAAAGCTGTTTTGGCCCACGCTTCTTCGACTAAGATTTAATTGATTGAAGCCATAAAAAATATGACGGATTAGCAGGGTGAATAATGACAGTGGTGTCAATTCAATTGCATATTTTTTTCCCCCACTACTGTAGCGTTTGACAGTAAAGATTCCCCTTACTAAGAATTATCGCAATGGCGATGGCGATATGTTTAGTTACTGGTGGTCAGGGTTTGCAGGGTAACTTTAAATTAATTCCATAACAATTACTGGCTTCCTTTATTATAAAAAAAGAACTAATGAACCAAAAAAAGAGAAAATTATAAACCAAATTCAGGCAATAGGTGTATAGATACACACTTAAAGTATTAGCCTACAGAACAGTACAGCTTAAGATAAGATGTACTTATTGATCCCAAATTTGGATTTTTTTTACAAAGAACAAATAGAATCTGACCCTTTTACAACAAACACAATATGCTTTTATTATTTTCCTACTGTAGCGTAAGAGCACCCACAGCATGTGCTTTTTAATATATCAATCTCGTATTGTAACATTGTAATCCTGCTAATAAACACTATTTTAACACTTTTGAACAATAATCTGATTACTCCTTTTTTATGCAATTGTAAGGGAATACAGTCACATTTTTGTGTATCCTTATAATGTATCCTATCACATGTAATCCGTGACTCCCCAAGCCTACAGCTGGTTCAACCATCATCATCATGTTACATTTAATGGGAAATTTAATGAACAATGTTTCTTTCCATTTTTGGAATCAACAAGAAAAGACTTGGTTTTTAGCAGCATACTGAAAGATGCAGAAAGGCACACCTAAGTACATGTTTTTATCTTTCATACGTTCCTCACATTGTGCAGCTCTAGTTTCTGCCATTTTAATGTGATATAACCCCTATAGGCTCTAATTTTCCATACAGCGTTCACATGTTTCACATTGGTTTAAGAATGCATTCAAGCTTTCTGTTGAGAAATATTTCAAATATAACCTCACTTAAGAATTGCTAGCTTTCAAAATACCATTAGCACAACCCCTGTAACTGCAAAAACTGCCATAATTAAAAAATGGAGTGACAGTTTTGTCAAAACAAGTGGAGAACTTGAAGCGGTAATGTTAAACTGAGAGCTGAAGGGAGAGAATAATGACAGGAAAAGGATGGAGAGTTAAAAAAAAGTTGATGGGGAATGACAGCCAGAAGGAAAAGACCCGGAATATAAACACAATAATAGATATCTAATGTTTACCCCGTATCTAACTTTAGTTTACTTTCTTCTCCATACTACACTGTTTCCATACAGCCCATGACAATTTGATAGGTTTGAAGGGAGGCAACATACTGACATGCTGTTTGGCTTCAAAAGAGAAACATACTAAAAAATAGACACTTTGTCTGCCAGAAACACACACTTACACATGCAGAAACACTGACAGTAGACAAGGACTGATACCTTATTGCGGGATGAAGCAATATAAAAAGCATAATTATCATCATCATTATACACTAAACACATACAGTATAGAAACAAAGCTCCAGACAGGACACTTATCACAATGCAAAACATACACTGTGGTGGAAGAAGTTTTCAGATCCTTTACTTTACACCACATACAAAGCACTACTGCAATCGTATTTAGTGAAGTAACAAAAGTATAACAAGCAACACAATTATGAAACAGTGTTAATTGTGCAGTAAAATGTTCCCTCTGTCATTGTATTACTACGAAGTGCGATAATTTTGGACACATTTTACTCCTGAATGAATGTGCAGAAGGATGTTCTTATTTTCACTTCTGAAAACTGTTGGGTATCTACAGCAATGCATCACGGTCTATGAAATCACCACAAGTTAAAATCTTAGTGTCACTTGTTTTTAAATATGATGCACACATGCATAATTTATCTTTCAGTTTTCCAGATATATTTGATGAGCAATAAAAGGTAGGGAAGGATAATTGTGAAAAGTAATAAAAGGAAATGATAAGAAAAGCAATGCTAAATGAAACTAAATTATTATCAGCAAAAAGTATTTTTCCCATCGTCAGTGTTTCACTATCATATGTGATGTTCATCGATCCATGTTACTACTGTATTAATGTGCATGTTGCATTTGAATGTTGCATATGTTTAAAGTTGTACCTTTTTGTATACTGTTGAGTACTTCAATCTAAGATATGCTTTAAAATCATGAAATCATATGTTTATAACCTTTTGTGGCTGTCGTGAGAACCAAATACCTCTAAAAGGTAAACTTTTCACAAGCTCAGAAAAACTGTTTTCATCTTTTTTTGCTGATCAGCAAGATTTTTTATATATAATCACACATGTACATTAGTCCTCCAGTCTCCTACATACGTTCACTGACTAGAAAAGGCATGACAAAAGCTTTGCTGAAAAGTAATAATGAGAGTTGATAAGAACAACAACACCGCTGAATGAAGACAGAAAGAGAACAAAAGTAAAAGCCATACAATGCCGGAACACGTCCATCAACATTATTAATCATCAGTACGCCTACTGTTGCTTGGTCTTTGGAGATTTATTATCCTCGCGTCCGCCCACACGCATCATGCAGATTTCTCTCATTAGTACATAGCGTTCAGGCAGCCTCCCGCTAAGTCTGCAGCTAAGGTGCACCTCAGCAAGCAGCAGGAGAAACACACATGCTTTAATACCCCCCCTCTAGAGATTCAACATCCTAATAGAGCTTTAAATGTGGATGGATAAATTAGATGGTTCTGGACTGTAACTGCCCTTCTGTGTGGATTTTGCATGTTCTCCCCGTGCCTGCGTGGGTTTTTCTCTGGGTGCTTCATTTTCCTCCCACATTACAAGACAGTAAAGACATGCAGGTTCAGTTAATTTGTGAATCGAACGTAGGTGTCAATGTAAATGATTGTCTGTCTCTATGGCTACATTCACATTACAGGGCTTTATGCTCATTTTCTGTTCCCGTGCATCACAGATCTGCGGAAGAGGATTAGGGCCACATAAAAAAAAACATTTTGATATTTGAATTGACTTTAATCTGGGAATTATCTGATAAAACTCAGTACTCAAATCTTTTTTTTACTTTTGTTAACATTCCAAAATGTTTTTCTTGTGTGGCCCGTATGGATCAGTTCACATTCATGATTAAAGTGAAAGAAATCTCACACGAAGCAGCAGTAGCTCACTTTGTAGGAGCTTTGGGAACTGAGGGATCGACTGTGTTGTGATTAGTCAACCGCTTAAAGATGTCCCGCACCTTAGCCTGACATATCTTTAGTGGGTTGGAGAAAAACTCACTCTGGAGCGAGATTTTGTATTATAGCTTCTGCAGACCATTTACATGACAAAAGCCCACAAGCCTATATAAGACACTACCGGAAAGAGAAAACCCCAAAAAGCATAATAGGGCCTCTTTAACTGAATCAAACAGGATAGGTGTTAGGGCAGCCTTAGTCACAGGTGTACTTGAGGCCAAAACCAAAAAATAAAGCAGAAAATATGCATAATTTGAGGTTTGAGAAGGGAGCGTGTGCATGCAGAAATGCTTTGGGTTTGCTTGGGTTGGGCTCTAATTGTCATGGTTGAGTGTCAGAGCATTGGAAAGTTACTTGAAAGGGTCGGCTTTAAGTCAGACTGGGCCGGAGTGGGTACGTTTTTATTCCATTTCACCCTTGGAGGGCACGTGTGTAATATAGGAAAGCGCTTTAAAGGTTACAGTTAAAAGCATAAAGAAAACATCTCTTACAAGGGTACTGTGAATGTTGAAACCTCTTATTAAACCATTTACCAGCTATAGTGCAGACATGAGTTTGTGTGTTGTTGTACAGGTGTGTGTGTGTGTGTGTGTGTGTGTGTGTGTGTGTGTGTGTGTGTGTGTGTGTGTGTGTGTGTGTGTGTGTGTGTGTGTGTGTGTGTGTGTGTGTGTGTGTGTTTGTCGTTGAGTGTTACCTTGCTGTCCACGATGAGGTTGCGGATACAGCCGGTGAAGTGTTTGTGCTGCAGCTGAGGGTAGACGTATGGGATGTCCTCGTTCACACCGCCTAGCTGCAGCACCTGGCTCATGTTCAGGTGTCTGAAACAAACAGAGGCATGAGCACACAAACATATAACTGGCAATACTGCCAATCATAGCTCAAAGCTCATATAAGACCAAGAAAGGATTGACAATCCAAAGAAGTAACATGTATAAACAAGTGTTGACACATTGGAACTAAATAGGATTTCACAATTCCATTAGAAACACATTAGTAGACATTACTATAGTTTCTAAGCATTTTATTTTAATTTAGTGGTTTAATATCAACATTAAATGAAGCATACATTTTCTTTATAGCTTACTAGAGAACATTAAAAGGTAAAAAATAGGAAGCCCCTTTCTATAAGAAACCATAAGTGTGGGATAAGAGCATAAGTCCATTCACTTTACATCAGCAAAACCACAATATCTTCTCATTATTTTACAAGTATATTACATGGATTGTTTCCCACAGCCCTGTCATGATTGTCACCGTTGTTCGTTATGTTTTCGAATAAACATTCAAACTCTAGGGCTGTTAAGTATTTTATGATTTAGGATTCAAATTCAATTCTAAAAATCATGTATTTATGTTTTGTGAGTAAGATTATTGGTTATATTTACACTTGGTAAATCAATAATAAAAAAAATGGATTTTGTATTTCAAACCACACTTTTTAGATTACATAATTTGTATTTCATACCAAGTAATTTTGAAGTTGTAAAGAATTCCCAGAAAATGTTGTGAATCTTGTGGTATTCCACAATACAGTAAACCAATGCAGAATACATTCTTTACACAATGACCTTTCAAAAAAAGGGCCAATTAGGGCCAGCAATAAGAGAAAAACAATGAGATGATGAAGATTATTAAAGATGAATCGTCGGGAATAAATTGGTACTTTAGTTAATGCCGAACAGAAGTAGTTTAAATGACATTCTAAGCATAATGTTTATTATTATTAAACTGATGTTCTTATCCAACGCAACTTACATAATGTTGTGATAATACATTTCAGTACTACAGCATTCAAAAAATTTTTTTTAATTAGGTTTGATGACCATGGTGGTTTGTGTTTGTAATTAAGCTTTTTTCCTATCTTTACAACTTTATTCTAACAGTTCAAACCAAATGAAATATCCCTCTTATTCATTTTTCCCCATTTTGCTTGGCCCTGTCACTGTAATGATGCCGGATAAAAAGCACATGGACTAACGTTGACACACTCTAGGATGCGGTGTTAGGGTTTGTTGTGTGTACCTGTCAGTGTTGGGTGTAACGCCGGTCACTTCACAGGAGGAATGGTCCTCGGTGGTCAACCAGCTGCCCAGTCCCTCCATCTCCATCACCGCTGCGCCTGAACAGCGATCCAGGGTGAATCGCACTTCCTGAAAAAAAGCACACAGACAAAGCACGTGCAGTATAAAACTAATGCTGAGAGAAACCAAATACGTTATTTACGCCCCTATTCCTCTGCATTAGTGAACCTCCTGTTGCTGTAAAGTACTCTTTAGGCATTAAAGTGGGAGCTGCCTCTCTGACTCTCATTTCTGACATTAGTGCATATTACTGTGATGCTGCCTGCCATGTCTCCTGGCACAAATAAAAAAACAACCCTTCACATCTTAAGCCTGCATGTTCCAATAAACCAGTACAGCAAGAACGTTGAGCAAGACGCCATGACAACCTATTTCCAGAGTTATTTATTTTGTCCAACATTCATGTGACAAAGAAGAAAATAACACATGCTCACCTCATCTTTTAGGACACATGTTATGTGTTTATGTCTTTCACAAACAGTACATTACGGCTCACACTAGGATCACACAAGAGGTATCACGTAATGTAAACTCAACCGTAACGGAATACATTTTTTCAAAAGATTGGGAAATGTTGTTTTTAAGGGAATTTAATTAATTGTTTGCCCCAATGGGTACTTCTTTAATAAAAATGGCACCAGGATGATCACAATTTCTATAAACCAAACCCGGTGTATTCAATTACAGCCATTAGAACTGTGTTAAATCACATTGCTTTGAATGTTATGATTCACGTTTCTGATAAAAGCGTTCATAATTGTTGTCAAAGTCCAAAGACACGTTGTCCTATTGTTAAAGGTGGACTCAATGAATGTCATCAGCCTCAATGATGTAGACACAGCAGGGGACTGCTACACCTGTATGTTTTATCATCTATTCACACGGTTGATCACGAAAGAATGGACACAGGGCAGCAAAACAGAAATCGGGTTACATTGTATGAAGACACCTTAATGTTTGCATCCTGTCTGAAACCTAAAATGTTGTTTTCTTTGTGTTGACAAGGTAAAGTTTCACTTTCACTCAAGAAACGCTGCGAGGCTGTATCAGAAAAGAGAATGCAGCCCAAGATATGGATCATCTTAGCCAATGTTGCCCACCCACTCCATGATACGCTGGTCGGGTATCTTCCGTGGAAAACTCATTCTACCAAGATGCACCACCAAGCGCTACAGAAAGTCTTTTCTGGCTGTTGCCATCCGACTGTTTAACTCTTAAACGCTGGGACGTGACTTGTCTCTTTTATTCGACATTTAACTTACATTTCTTATTTCTTCTTATGTTTAAATCTTTTATCTTATTTATTCTTAATTGGAACAACTGTCATGAAAACCAATTCCCTCCAGGGATTATTAAAGCATTTCTAATTTTGATTCTGATTTCCTCCAACATATATATTTTCTTTAACAAACCATGTCATTTTGAAACATATCCGTTTTAGTCAGTTTTAAAATGTGTTGGGTGTTGTTTTCAAACCTTGACTTTAACAATGTAATAGATGCAGTATGGCCCATCTGGCACATTACAAATAGTGGTGATAACGTCAATTTAATTGGCGAAAACATATTTAAATGTGTTGCCAAAGAGCAGAAGTTGCAACGTTTATGCTCATTAATCAGTGTATGACATTGACCCTGTGCCAGTTTTGATCAAAGTTCAGTATTTATACTCTACATACTGTAATGCTACATAGACATGATTTATTAACATACTGGGCCAGGAACATTTGTGTGAACGCCACCTGTTCATGAGTAGGTGCACAAGATCTGATCATTGCCATAATTGAATACCTCTGCCAAAGTCAGTCCCGTGAGATGGGAGGCAGGGGGTTATGACTGTAAAAGGACATAAAGATGAGAATATTTTAGGGCCATGTTACACTGTCGGGAACAACTGAGGATGTCCCCCTAGACGCGACTTTAGGACCCTGAAACAGCTGTCGGTGTATTGTGATAACAGATACTGAACTAGATAATTTGCCTTTCCAAAACATACAAAAAATAAATAAATAAAATTGACATCACTTGCAGGTTTTTATTGTATTACTTTATCAGTTGAAATTACATGCATGATCCACCTCATGCTTTTAATTTAGCTTTAAAACCAGCATCAACAGGAGGCAAATGTGTCAGGAAACAGCAGCTAATACATACAGTACCTGCTGTGCTAGCTAATTGCTCAGTAGCGTCAATTAGCTTGATGATGTCACATCAAAAGTCATTGTTTACTAGATAAACAATTTACATAATGTTTACAACAATATGCAAAAGACTAGTTCTTGACCACACTCACAAAAATTCGAGTTGGTAAAGTAATTTCCGATCCATGCTAAACATCCTTGTATTCCTGCTACAGCAGCTCTGTCCTTTCCTAACCAGGTCACACAACCAGGTTTGATAAGCTGCTGCTTACTATTCAGGACAAATGAATACATTCACATGTGACTCAGAATAAAACCATTGTGATGCAGAATAATCCCCATTTTAATAACATAGGTCTCAATGAACTATTGTTTCCATGCAATTCACAATAAAGCTGTTGTATTACCTAAAGTCACAGTGCCGTTATGAATGCTTATCGCTGAGGTCATTCTCAATACTAAGCAAATGTGCTCTGTTTGCACATCTCAATGTAAAACTACACATATTCTTTTATTTAACAAAGAGGAATGGAACTGGTGTGTTTCTGTCACTGTGTGGTACTGAACACTTAGTAATGGACGCAAATTACAAGCACATTTCAGTGACTAATGGCAGTGCAAGGTTCCTGATGGCGTTATTAAAATTAGAATGGCACTCAGAGAGCATAGAGCTCCGCCAAGGCCAATGGTGCATTCACATGCCCCTATGAGAAAGCCTTTATTTTAACTCGAGTGGTCCTCTTCTGCGTCGGGACGAGTTTCCAGTAAGGGTTCAGAAAGTCCGGCTGCTTTTTTAGCTCAGAGTGAAAACATGAGTCTTGAAGCTAGCTGGGTTGCATTAAAAAAGGATCACTGACAGACTCCTTGATATTTAAAAAGTATAAGGCAGCGGTTATGTGCAAGTCCTTGGAGGTGAAGAGCTCCGGGCAGTCCTCGGTGAAGTGAAGATTAGCTTAATTTCCCTCTGATTTAATTCCCTTGAAATGATCCTAAGTAGAGAATGTCAAAAGGGGGTCATTGCAATAATTCATGTCACACTCACCGCTATTGTCTCCCTCTGCACTTTAAACTGCAGAAGGTCCTGCAATACTAAATCACCAACTTACATCCTTTCCATTTGGGTCCCTAACAATTGTATCGAATAGGATGGCATTGGAACCATAAGGGTGATATTTATTACATGAAATAATTGCGTTTTGAAATGTTTGGCAGTATCAACATATTATAACTCCAGGGTTGGGAAGCTCAGTAGCTGTTTTTTTTTTTAAAGTTACCACAGTCAACATTTATTTTTGGACTATCAACTTAAGATTTAAGGCTCAGTCACACATTAACATACCACCCTGACTTCTATCCTATGCGAAGGAAGGAGCGAAAAAAACTCTAGCTTCCGGTGGCTAAGCTAATTTGCATTTTTGTTGCTTCTCGCACAGTTCAACTTTGGACAACTTTCAGGCAAATACCGCCTCAGCATGCATGACTGTACCCAGTGGTGTTAATACAACTGTGCACAGAAAAGGACCAACACTAGTTCATAGAAATGGTTTGCGAGAGTTTGCTTGTGTGAAACTGAACCACAGCAGCAAACTTTCAATCAGGTCTGCACATATCTAACAAATGGAGAGGTTCTTAACATCCTCACTGCTTTTTGGAATATAACATTAGTTGTCAATTGGAATGGTAATCATGTTATGCATTTTATTTTCTCCTGGGAGGAAGTCTTTACTCTGAATGACAGATTGAGAGCAATTGTAGCAAATGAACTGTGATGGAAACTTCCGGAGCAATGGAGACAAAACTCAGAGAGACACAGGAGAGCTGGAACTTGGCAAACACTGAAGGTTTATTATGAAGTTAACGGCCGGAGAATTGACAAGACAAAACCATTTGCTGCAGCCACGAGTTGACAGAGCGGTTGCCCGACCAATTCTGAAGAACTGTATAATCAACATTCCTGACCAGTGAGACTAGACGAATGCAGACCCTGACTCTAACTAGAGCTGTCGCACATGGAAAAGAATGTGCGACAGGGAAACTATGTTCAAGATAAGATCTAGACGTCCCTGAACAATAAACTATCTCATGGTAGCTTGTGCTCGGTCATAGACTGGCAACAACAATGCGCCCAAGCTGCCCATCCTTACGGGAGATTACAGCACCCTATGCCTTGGGAACGCAGACAGAGGAAGGAGAAGATGATGAAGTGTGTCAAAGGTTAACTACCTGAAGAGGTGCCCCTTAACCCCAAAATAAGTTTATTGCATAAGTATCCAGAAGAATTTGCCACCTCTAAAAGTGTGAGATCTTTATTGAATATATGTTTTTTGGAGGCTAAACGTTGTTTAGCCTGTGTATGGAAAACGGAAACAACTTTTGTCATAGCACAATGACTGAAGGGAATATGCTTTTACTTTGCTCTGGAGAAGATAAGTTACACAACAAAAAACAAGCTAGACAAGTTTTGGAAGATCTGGAGTATATTCTGTTATTTTCTTGAACGTAGTAATATTGATATAGATGGCTGGAAAGATGAAGGACTGAAAACTGAGCCAGCGTGTTTTTTTTTAAGAAGGTGTAATACTTTACCTTAACTGCTCATTTCCTGTATGTGTATTGCAGTGATGAATGGGAGTATGTCAGTGTGGTATATGCCATATACAATTATGTGCATGGGGTGCTGGTTCAGATCCATCAGTTGGATCATGGGTTGAACACCACTACCACTCTACTGTATGTCCTGAATACCTTTTTTGTTAGTTTGCTTTTTTATGTGCCTTGGGGTCGTGTTGTTGTGTGTTTGTAAAATGAACAAAATGTTTTAATAAATAAATGTTAAAAAAAGCCAAAAATGCCCTAACACTAACAATGATCAAAAGTCACACTGCCACTTTGTTTCTATTGTTTTTTTACCAGTGGAGAGTGCAATTTAAAACAGTGGCATATTGCATGGATTCATTTTATATTCAATACGTAGCAATAACAGTACATAGCAGGCGATAACATGTACAATCAAGTTAAATATTAAACACTACAGGAAGATTGTGTAAAAAACAAGGTTTTGGATGAATTTTTTAGATATTTTTTAACAAATATTATTTATTCTTGTATCTTTTTACAATTAACTTTCTGTCACTAGTGTTTTTGATTCACCAAAACATACTTGATAGACTTCTCTTTGGACAATTCTGTGTTTCCTGCCCACTGCAAAAACTCTGTACAACAATTCCCCTCTGGCTGGCAGACAACTCACTGCTCCATAGCCTCTCTGTGAACCTGACTTAACATGCACTCCTTCACACTTAACATTGCAGATTACAAATATTGTTATTGCCTGTACATTTATATATTTCATTTTTATTCATTCTCATTCATTTTTATTTTTACTTTATTTTAATTTTTTTACTTCTAATTATTTGTATTTGTTTTGCTTCTCTTTGTATTTCACTGCTGCAATGCAAACATTTCCCAGTTTGGGATAAATAAAGTACTTCTGATTCTGATTCTGATTCCCTAGCGATTGGGCATTGGTGGCAAAAGGGAATTGACTTGGGAACCAGAACGTCAGTGGTTCAAGACCCCGAAAGACCAAGTGCTACCGAGATGTCCCTGAGCAAGGCACCATTCCCTAAACTGCTCCTCGGGTGCCGTACATAATGGCAGACCACTGCTCCTAACTTTAGGATGGGTCAAATGCAGAATGTAAATTTCCCCTCCACTAAGGGTTCGTTCTCTTCTTCTTTTTTTCTTTCTTGGCCATTCTATTGACTCTTGGGTTATTTCAACTGCCTCTACGTTTCTGGAGGACAGGGCTGTTGAGCAGGGTAATTCTATGAATGCATTTTGATTATCCTGCAACCTTTGTTGAGACTTCTTCACAAGGGGATCTGTGAAGGTTAGCATTTGATTCTAGTGGTGAAATAAGGATGTAAAAGTAAAGAAAGAAAAAAATAAAAGTGAATCTGCCAGTATAGCTCAGTATAAATATACGTATTAGCTAAGTAGCTAAATAAATAGCAATTTGTGTGAAGTGGGTGAAGCGTCCAACCTTGCTGTTGCTGCGGACATCCAGCCGATGCCACCGCCGGTCTGCCACGTTCACGTTGCCTGGCAACTGTAGCACCACCGTGCCAGAGCCGTGGTTGATTTTCAAGGTGGGGGTCCCATCTATTAGCTCTAGATGGGGAGAGAGAAAGACAAAGACAAGGAGGGTTGTTGAGGGGTGAGATTACTTTGAAACCATTATTGAGTTTTGAGAGGCGCCATCAACAGTTTGGGTCTGAAGCTGTTGACAACCATGATTCTCGTCTCTGAAACAACATTGATGGACTGATACATGACAAACAATGAAGTAGTGTGTGAAGTGAAATACCACTGAGTGCACACAGCCAGCGGGGTTTATAAATATATAAATTGGTAGATATTATCTCTGGATATTAGCTGTAATGAGGATTATTGCACAGGGCTTGTTCTTTTTTTCCTCACATCTCCTAGTCGTTAACAAACAGCACACACAAGTTATTACATTCTATTTTCTGACTTACTCAAATGGGAAATTAAAAGTTAATGAAGTGGTTAAGACTGCTTGTGTGCTCGGCACCATATGTAAGGAATTTTGGGAACCAACCAGCGTTGGCAATCCATCATCGTGCATGCTGATGTTCAAAAGTTCATGCAGACACTGAACACTAAGCATCTTTGTTTCTTTATACTGTGGTGCTGCAGTGACTTCACGCTACATTGGCTTGTATTTATAGACTATCGGAACTGAGACAGCTTTCTAAATGTCAGTCTCTGGACTCCTCCACTTGTTTCCTTGGAGTGTTTAACATTTCTCCTGGGTCTATTCTTATCAGTTCAAATGGATAAAAGTTAGTGTAATTGTTTTCTTCTTCCCATTTTGTCTTTCTGCCATGTCTGCCTGATGCAATCGGAAAGGGGTGAGGTGTATGTAATGGGTTATCACTGGGTCATTGTTGGTGATTGTGGGTGTGCTGTGTGGAGGTGTGTCTATGTCACAGGGTAAATAAAATATCCGGTGAACCTGCTGATCATTAGTTTTGTTTGTCACGGAAAGGGGGGAAGTATAGGGAGCCAACAATTCTGTTACCTGCAACCTACCGCTATGCTACGTAATATATCGTTATGCTTTGCATCATATTATATTGCAGCTGAAGTTTCAACAAATGGAAATATACACAGTTTTTGACTACGGCTCCTTTGTATGGATACAGCAAAGGACCTCCCTGCATTAGTCCTTCAGCAGCCACATTTTTTGTTGGTGGATCGTCAATCGCTTTGTTGTGCTTGTCTATCCTAACCTCATGCAGCTCGTTAAAAGGGCCCTATAATACTCATTTCCAGTTTAATATTGGTGCTGTACATATTATACTGTGAAATGTCTCCATGCTTTAATGTTCAGAAAGCTCTATTTTCTCATACTGCCTGTGCTGCAGCACCTCTTTTCACCCTCTTTCAGAAACCAGAGCCCAGTCTGCTCTGATTGGCTAGCTGAGAAGTGCGAGTGTTAAATTCAAGATTATCATCAAAGCATATACACTAACTATGGTGTAGTTATGCAATGGATGAACTTAGGTCACAGGTCCCTCAACAGTGCAATTATAAGACATATTCATAAAAAATAAATACAATTGTCAAACAAATATAAATAAATAAAAATAGTGCAAGCTCAGGTGTCAAATAGCGATGTCACATTACAGAAGCGACAAATGGGTCTAATGGAGACGTTTCAGGCAGGGTGGGAGTGTGTGGAAAAGATATTTTTGCTTTTTGCTTTTGCTGATCATTTACATGAACAAAACCCTATAAAACACACTATAGGAAAGGAAAAACAACAAAATAGATTGATGTGTTTGCATTTTATTCAGGAATAAAACCAACTGTGAAGGCAATAAGTGTCCAAAAAAGGTTGGAATTATGCTGTATTGAAATAATGGCGTATGTCAAGATTGGGGTTGTCTCTGTTGGCTGTATTTAATTAAAAAACAATAAAAGGAACAATGAGCTTTTGCACATGAACTGTAACGGCCTAATTTTCCCCACTACCACCCTGAAGCTACACTCCTACACACCAACTGTGGGAATTAGGGATTTAGTTTCCTACAGAGTTATGTTACATTTCAGGCTCCCATTTGGCACTCTCCTGGTTAACTCCTATTCCTGTGGTTTGAACCGGAATTATAATTAACACTGAGACAAAACTCCCGTGTAAATTTCGCTAGCTTGTGCTCTATGACATTGGTCTCCGTGCTTCAGTCAGTAGAAGTTGGACGTGGAAAGAAGCTGAAAAGAATCAAAATCCCCTCTCGCTGCTCTTCACTCCGCCGTGAGTCTGACTTCAGCGGAGTTTTCGTCATCTCTCTCGCTGCGTCTCTCGCAATGTCAGTCTGTCTATCAGCCCCCTTTCATCTCGTGTCTCTCCCCTTTACCTCCTGCCTTGCTGCGCTCTTTCATTAAATTCTTCACTGCAACTGACATTTATACATTGTGCTGCTTTCAAATAAACGCTTTCAACTGACATTTTTGCTTTTTACTGTCCCTTTGTGAACCCACCGTTTTCAATCAGATGCATGGATTTTCTAATGTTTGTGGGTCACAATGTTATCATTGCAGTTGTTATCAGCCAATTATATGCCTGTGGTTATCGCCACCATACTAATGTGTCAGTATACTCGCCTCACTGAATTTCCCCCTTCTCAGTTACACTGCAAGATAGACACGACCATGCAGTAACTCTCAGAACTATGGTGATGTTAAAAGGTGCTTTAATCATATCAACAGGGTGAAACTGAAAATATAGTACATCATTTTGTGAATATATGTGTATATAATCTTATATCAAGTTATATTGAACTCAACTTCAGCACGTACACCATTGTGCAATTTGGAACTATTGCTTTATTTATTAAGTTTACGAATATGGTAAAAAAAAACACCAGCTGAGAGCAACACAATACCAATTATATATCCACTTCAACCATTTCAATTCTGGGAACTTACTGTGAAGGGAATAGAATACGAGTCCTTGAAAGGAAATGATGTAAGGTTATTTAACATCTGTGACTATACGAGAAGTACCAATTGATATTTTCGGACCTAATTCAATAAATTACGTCAAATTCATAAATCTCTATCAAAACCAACTCTCAAAGGAGGAGGAAATTGTTTGTAATTGCTAGTGGTACTACATTTCCGATCTGGACTGTGACATCATTTGGGCCATCAAGACTCTTCCTCTTTGACTTTTGGAGACATCTGTAAGGCAGCATATAATTATTTTTGAGCTTAATAAACTACCCAGTATGAACACTTCTATAGCTACAGCAGATTGCGTATAGACCTCTTAGGACCCAAGAACCCGATGATCCCGGTCGTTTTGAATAGACAGTCGCTCCATTTTTTGTTTATGCAACACTGAGCAACTTCCATAGGTAATGCCTTCTCAATGCCTGACTATGAAAGAAGAATGGCACAGGATGTACAGACATCTGCTTCAAAGGAGCACACATGCCACTTTAGGGTCATTCAGACTGACTTCATGTCACAGAGGAACAACAATCAGATGCCCAGACACTCCATTATGGCGAGTGAAAAGCAGGAGTTACTCAAGAACATACTAAATAATTGCCAGGGCCCAAACAGTCAGACGGGCCAAACTGCACCTACTATACTGAAACTGAAACTAAAAAACGTCTGGTTGCGAAACTAAAGTCTAACGTTATTAAGGTTAAGGAAACAAAAGTATTTGGTGATGTTAAGAAAAACAAGTGGTTTGGGTTAAAATAGCTAGCTTTGTATAGTGAAGGTAATATTAAATTGTAAACAAGGACAACTGATACCCTGTGTTTCTCACTTTTATACTATGATACCTGACCTGGGCCTTTCCTCCGAACATAACTACTACATCCCTTAAAGGTCGGTGTGACCTTGTTGTATTCCTTCTTTTAATGATCAACCATGGGAATAAATAATAAAACCTACTAGTTTGTATAGCCATGACCCACATACATGAAGCTGATAACCACCAATAATACCCATTTATGAAGCAAAATGGGTCAATGATTTCATGTCATGAATATCTTCACCTTGAGCTAAAAGAAATGAGATGTTGTTGAATACATGCTGCTCTTCTCTAATTGCCTTGTCAAGGCTGTGATGAGTGCACCATACTTCATTATGCTCTTGTATAAGTAAAAGAAAAGTCTAAAAGCTGAAGCCCTGGCAATGCCATTTTTCAAACTGCAGATAGTGCAAGTTTGCTGTTAGCCTTCCTCTAAACCCATTTACTTGCAAGTTAGCTTCAGCTTTAGAGTGGAATTTCCAATTAATTTGGATATATTGGTCTCAGCCAGACAATTGACCAATATGAACAGGGTAAATTCAATATATCTTTTCATTCCAAAGCCCCCATACTATATTTATAAATTGTCGCCTTGAGGTTATACCACGCGCATATTGGTAACCATTCCAGACTCTTATACTATCCCACCTGTCATTCAATTTACATTCTTCAGGTTGCGCCCTCCCCAATCATAGGGGAATTTATCCTTTCTTAAATCTAGATGTATGCTAATACTATTAAGCCAAATACTCTTTTGTTATTGTTATATTGTTGGGCGATGGATGCTTTTATCCAAAGCATCTTGCAAACACATCAATACTGTAGACATGCCTACAGGAGCAATTTTGTAGTAAAAGGCTCCCTTTTATGTTAATTTTCAGGTTTTGTATTTAGTGTCTCTACTGGGACATGTTTACATGCTTTAATGTTAAAAACGCATTATGTTTCTCATACTGCCTGTACTGCAGGACCTCTTTTCACCCCCTGTCTTAAACCACACCCCATTCTGCTCTGATTAGTTAGTTGGCCGGCTCTGTTGTGAATGGTCAACCACTTAGAGATGTGCTTAGCCTATCTAGTACAATGTGTTGGATCACTAGCCAATAGAAGTGCAAGTGTTACATAACTTTGTCAGTATCTCACTATGGAAGGAAGTAAGGGACTTTAGCCTTTGTAGACCATTTACATGCACCAACAACTTTATAACACAGTACAGGAAAGGCGAAACCCCAACAAGCAAAATAGGGTCTCTTTGAGTATATTGCCTTCGTTGACATATTCACTGCAGGTACTGGGTATTAAACACCTCTGATTGGCGGATGCCTATTTACCAACAGTTCCCCAAAATATCAAAGGTGTGAGTACGACAAGAACCAATATCCTGGCACAAAATGTAATCCATATGAATGCATACATGAATGTGTGTAAATGGAGGGACACGTGTGGGCTAGGCTAGGCAATATGTGAAACCAGGTAAAAGGTAGATTGACCCAAACGATCGAGTGGCAGGGCCTTCTGGTAAAGACTGACGTGACATTTTCCCCAGAGTTGAAGAGAGACTTCAGAGGTCTTGAGGGAGAAGAGTGGAGAAGTGAAGCAATGAGAAGAGAGCTGTAGGAGTGAGAAGTAAGGCAAGGATGAAAAAGAAGAGTAGAGGCTTACAGAGGAAAGATTAGGAGCCAGTGTGATTGAGCACAAAGCTGGGATGAAGGCCATGTTACAAGATGGCAGATGTCAGGTGGGATGATGGACTGTGAGGTACATAAATGACAAATGAACAAGACAGACTCCCATAAGGGAGAAACGGAAGGTGATGAGTAGAGAAGAACATGGCAGATCAAAGAGAGGACACAAAGAGAGCATTTATGGAGAAAAGACAAAGAATTGGAGTTCAGGATATGCTGCACCCATCTAACCTTGTCAAAGGAGCAAGATTCAAGTGTTTTCTTTGAGTTATCTTATTGATGTTTTGATAATGGGCTGGACAGGCAAACATTATTAAAAGCTGTTTTAATTGTTGTGTTAAATTACAGCTGGCATTTTGCACTGGCTGCTTCTGATACACAAAATGCATTGTAAAGTGACAGTAGGATTGACAATGCCATTCGCTCTTAGCCAACATGACTAAAGGGAAAGTCTTTTTTGGGTGGATTTTCTAGCACTTCTGCTGAGAACTGATATAGCTCAGACAAAAAGGCAAGATTTCTCGTTTTATAGCCAAATCATATATAGGAATCTAGAAAAAAACAAGAGAAGAGGCTTGTAACATTATTTGAGCTGGGCACTTTTGGTTTGTGAGGAAAAAAAGGGCAACGTGATTGGATGTGATCAATTTGTCACTACGCTGTGAAAGGGATATATCTGTTAAAGGTGCAAAAGAGAATTTTGGTGGAAAAGAGGGAACCGGTATAAGATCTCACAACGCACCCTGAGTTTAGGTATTGAATTTGTATCAGGAGAATAAAGTCAGAATGGTGCATGCCAGTCATTAACAACACACAACGCATTTAATTGTTCCATTTTCCATATAAGAAAATCTAATATTTACTGGAGTTTTGCTAGATAGATTAAAACATATACCATATATGCATAATTTGGGTCAAATACTAGAGCTTGTTGGTAGGAAATCCGACGAATATTAAAAGTAAAGTGGGCCAGAACCAAGACTTAGCAATGTTGGAGTCCGTCCATCCGTTGACATGGAAAGACAGTAGAACAGACATTGAACTTTTAGCTGTTGTCGTGTGACTAGTTCAAAAGTCAGTTTATACGGACATTTTATGAAATGCTACATGATCATAGTGCTATGTTCAACAGCAATGTCTGTTCTTCCCGCACCCTTTTATTTATATGCTCCTGCCTTTCCATGGTTGTGTCATTGTTCTAATAACGCCATACAAATTGTGTAATATTGGTATAAAAACAGGGTGCAACATTGTAATATGTGTAGTATGGGTATAACATGGATGTATCATGGCTGTGTTAAGAGTGCAACATAGTTTTAACATGGGGGATCTTGGGAAATAGAAAGTGTTACTTGGAAAATAAAAGTCTTATTTGGAAAACAAGCATGAAATTGTATCATTTTTAGACTATGAAATAACAATGTATCCATTGACCAAATATTTACGTGCTTGCCCATCTACGGGTAAAGAGAATGGATGTATCGCCAGCCTGATTTGTAGAGATGTGTTTCACTGTGAAAGAGAACTACTGAACATCCTACAGCCTTATAGCAGCATTAACACACACGTGTCATTGTTTCTGCGGCATGATGACTGCTGAACTTGTCTTTTGTTGCTTTGGTTAAGATAAATGGAAGTGTAGTGTGTGAAAGAGCTCCACAGAGACAGACCTATGGAAATGGATAAAAGAAAGGCTAGCTCTTTGGACAGTGTAGCTGGGAGTGCAGGAGGCTGGCCGGCCAAATGGGAACATCTTCATTGGGGCGCGCCCTTTTAAATGTTCATGGTGTACTAGGGTTAGGACAAGACTTTGCTCTTAAAGGGCACATCCACACCACCAGGCTTCATTTCTGCCGCTCATACGTAATTCATTTCCTCCTACTCTGACACAGACGAGAGGGAGGGAGAGTAAAAATGCATGCTCTGTGCGTACGGAGAGCTTGAACTCCCACAGAGTTGGGGGGCTCTTAAATATGAAAAATGTCCTCCTCCTCTGACGGCCTGATGATAGGAGTCAAACCGAGAGCATATGAACTGCATAAACAGCATTACAAATCCCACTGCTACACACATCCAACACACACACACAGTCACATATAAACTGATGCCCACAGAAGTTAGCCTGTGTACGAATCAGCAGGCGATGCAGCGAGTGCAGAGCAGAGACCTTCTTGAATAAACGATCTGTCAGCTTGCAAGCCAGCCCCGCAGCCGACGCATATTGGATCTCTGCATCCAGCAGCAGCTCCTATTTGAAAGCCATTGCAGTGCTAAGCTGGGGGGTACTGCTACAAAACAGCTCTTTGGAAAGTGAATGTGATGCCAAAGTGAATCTGTGTTTGTGTGTGCTGTTGCTCGCTAGATATACAACTATATGAAGTGATAAGAATATGTTCCTTTTGGTGCAAGGGAAGAGTTGGTAAACACACACACCCAAGCCCGTATCTGACTCCCCTAAAGACAAAGCCTTTTTCTATTCTGTAGGGGGGTTGTAATTACACACATTTAATTTGTCTTGTTAATTTGTCTATTGATTGGACAAGTGCTGGCCTCTGGCTTGTAGTCTTTGCATGCATATGTGTGTGTGTGTGTGTGTGTGTGTGTGTGTGTGTGTGTGTGTGTGTGTGTGTGTGTGTGTGTGTGTGTGTGTGTGTGTGTGTGTGTGTGTGTGTGTGTGTGTGTGAGAAGGAGATAGAGAGGCTAGTCCTGTGTGTTTGATGGAGCACCTGCGAGCAACGCCGCCAGTCACGCTTGTCATGTACTGTTGAACACGCCGGACACAAATCATTACGGTGACAATCAATTTGACTAATACAGCTGAAGTCAAAGTGTGGCCGCACTGGTGATCAGGCCAGGCAGTGATGATGCTAAGTGAGCCAGTTATAGTGCATGTGCTACCAAGAGTATTGATGAAACTGGTGATATCTGACAACCTGCGGAAGCGCAGGACTTGAAGAAATTAATTAATGTCTTACTATTTGGTACAGCACTAAAGAAATGTGACCGCCTTCTTAAGAACTACCAATTTTGTGTCCAGTAAAACGTTTCAATGTGTCACTGTGTATACCATCCACTGTTGGGAGTTGCAGAGTTCATGACGACAAACAAGCTTTTTCCCATCTGGTCATACAGGCAAGATTATGGTACACTTGGAACATGCCTTCATGGTGACAAGTTGGTCAGGTGTGCATCACCATTGATAACGGGATTAACAAAATAGTAGTGAGCCTGCAAGTGGATGAGATTACAGTCATTAAAATACAATAGAGTAATATAATAATGAGGATGATGATGATGATGATAAATAAAACAATAACAATAATACAATTTATTTGTATAGCACCTTTCATGCACAAAGCAGCCCAAAGTGCTTTACAGAACAAGAAGAAAACACAACAACAATATTAGAAATAAATAGACAATCTAAAGCATCAACAGTGATTCTAATGAAATTCCCTTGAAGGGAAGCTGACAAGAAATTTAAAAAAGTCTGTTCTTCTCTGACTGCAGGTCTTCTGCCTGTACCTTTCAGTTTGGTAGTTACCCTCGCAACCCACTGGTAAAATAATAATAATGTTAAAGCAGTGTACAGGTGACCGTGTGTGTGTATTAAGTATTTATAGAAATATCTAAAGCATATGTTATGCCATTAAACAATTGTGTTAGAGTTCATTTCCATTTTTGCTAAGATCTGTAGAAACTATATTATAATTGGTTTTGTGACAAACTATAATAATAATTGTAAATAAATCCATCGAATCCAAGTCTTTGTTCTTGGAGAGAAGCGTGAAAGACTCCTGTATATAGGGTGTTTCACATTTTTCAAGAAGTTTGTGAGCAGTTTGTGATTCAGTGGGAAGGGGTAGGGGCTGTCTAGGGAGAGCTTAATTTCCCTGCTCACCAGCTGATCAGCGAGCCGCCCACCAGGTGAGGATCCAGACAGGAGATGATTGAGACAGTGCTGGAGCAGGAGCGAGCCAAAAAACTGAAAAAAATTGAGCAAAAATATCTGCCCAGAACCAGTTCCCCCTCAGAAAGGGTATTTAGCCCCAGTGGGAATATACAGACACATGCCACCAGGCATCTTTCAAGCCAGAAGCCGTGGACAGGCCTGTGTTTTTGGAACAAAACCTCTAGATACAGACACAGGTACACAGAGTGTGTGTGAATGTTATTGTTCTGCAGAGCGGTTAGTCACGGTGACAGCCCGGACCCCTGCGCTTCACACACGGTGCCATTTGTATTCAACCGCTTTTAAAGGACTTGTTGTCACGCAGAAAAAGCACACATGCATTTTGTTGTTTTAAAAATGTCTTACCTATTGAAAACACCTTGTGTTGCCTTGAGCTGTGTATTTTAAAACATTCTTTGTTGAGCCGGAGCTGTATAGAAGTATGCCACAGCATGCAGGCTCACATCACACTTACAGCATGCCATTATTTATGATCATTCAAATCCTTCAAAAACATATGTGTGCAATTGTTTGGTTTGAATAAATGTTTTTTTTCCAATTGTACTTGGCGGCGATTATCCTTTGTTTCTTGTATGAATGCTCAAAATGTTTCCAATGAAAACACCAATGAATAAAAAGAGACATATTAATACCACCACTAGATGATCATACTGCTTTTATGTAAAAAAGTTTCCTAAAAATGCAAACATCAAAGAATTGAATTTAGCTTTTTTGAAGTATTTTAGTATAAAAAAAATTGAGATATATATTGTATTTTGCAATACAGACTTAAACTATTGCCACAATATTAATAAGTCATAATGCCCAGAGGTGCATCAAATGATCAATAATGTAACAGAAGTAGACATCACAAGGTTTGAAACATGGCATTTAGAGCAGTAATAGGGCAGCATTCAATTATTTACTATTTTAAGACATATGCAGTAATGTCTACCTGAGACTCAATAATTTAGACACATTAATACTTTTCAAGGATAGAAGAAAAACATTCATATGTCCTAATTTAGGACCTGCACAAGTAATTTAATGCAGTCAACAAATTTGATGAGCTATACATCTGACTGGGTGGTGACAATCTTTCCTTCACTCTCTGATTGTAACAGAGGTATAAATACACCCTGTATATATATTACAGATCAGATCATCCCCTGAGGCGGAGACAGGTGGCAGTGACAGTGTCAGACAGGTGACGGGGCAGTGAGGACAGTGCCACACTTGTCAAAAATGAAATGTCAAAAGCTAAGCAAGAGGAAGTGTTCACTGTGTTTTCACCGTAAATAAACCCGGAGAAAGTGACGCATATTGCATTTCCCTCAACTTAATCCTATTTTGACACAAGCTGGACACTGGGTTCAATATCCGGGTATCTTTTTTTTATTCTTCTAGCTCAACAGCAAGCCTCATAATGAAAAAGGTCTCGGTTATAGAGTGACAGCCGTTCATATATTCGATATAGGTGAGCCTGGTGGTGGCGAAGCAGCTTGTGCATGTGTTGTTATTAGCGGCACAATTAAATGGCTGTTATGCCTATTTTATGATAATGACTGGGTACATTAGTATGCTAACACATACAGTATTTGCTGTAATGGTTGGTTGCATATCTACTTCATGGTGGTTTTACAGTTAATATAGCCATCACAGTACAGCGTGAAAAGTGACTGGCACATTGTGGTTGTTTGTATCAAAGGTTGTGTTAATAAATGAAAACTGTGACCTAATATATTCGTCAATGACCTTTTGATGCATGACTTAAATTATAAGATGGCGAGACTACAATGTCACTCAACATTAACTGTGATGATGTTAACATGCAATGTTGTTGACTGAAAAAGATAAGACCGAAATGTAATTAAAACATTTGAGTTCTCAATAAAAAGGTGGCAGAGCTTTCCTATTTTAAAAAATATATACTGAATTAATTTGGGTTTTCCTCGACTAAAACAAAAGTTTGCACTTATTTGTCATTCTGTTTGTCCTCATCATTGTACGTCTGTAGGGACTTGGCTTTGGAACTGGAGGGTCACCAGTTCAAGTCCCAAAACAGACCATAGTATGGAGTGTGGTCTGGCACATGGAGAGGTGCCAGTTCACCTCCTGGGCACTGCTGTGGTGCCCTTGAGCAAGGCACTCAACTGCTCTCTGGGTGTTGTGCAATAGATGTTAAATGCAGAGGTCACATTTCCCTGTGGGTGCTGGGTACAGTTCTGGTGGACTTTTGTTTTAGATGATAGAAAATACAACATACGATAAAGGGTTACAAGGACAGTTGATACAAGAGTAAGACTAATGTAATAGCTTAAAACAATGAACACTACTCTCACTACTCTTGAATAACAGGACCGGTGTTTTTCAATGAAGATACATGTTTTTTTTTAACTGCAGCCCTGTTGTTCCTGGGTATTCGGATGATCTTTATGTATGAAAATGTGCAACAAGAGCTTATCTTGGAACAAACTGTCAACCAAGATGGTTGACCTAAATTCAAAGACATTTTTGGTTTCACAAATGAATAAACAATAATTACATTTTGGAGAGAGTAAAATAATTAAATGGAACCTGCATGTACACCAGAGGTCGGTTTAGTTATGTGTATTGTTGTGCCCTTTACCAATTCAAACACACGCTACACCAGCTCCGTGTATAACCATGTAATCTCTTTTCCCCGGGCAGCCGTCCCAAGATTGGATGTAATACACAGCTATGCTTCCAGGGTTTGTGTGTGTGTGTGTGTGTGTGTGTGTGTGTGTGTGTGTGTGTGTGTGTGTGTGTGTGTGTGTGTGTGTGTGTGTGTGTGTGTGTGTGTGTGTGTGCATATGCGTGAGTGACTACACCTCCTCTGGTCCACACAGTAGGGCTGGCTTGGTACAGCTGCCCTGCGGCATGATAAAGGGCGGATGAGTGGGCGGCTTTAGAAAAGCAAACCAGCATCTCAATGCGAAGCTGAAGGTCTGCGCGCGGGAATGTGTATGTGAAGCAGCGGGGAATGTGATCCGCTCAATGGGCAGCATCCCTTAACAAGGCTTAATAACAAGGTGAACAAAGTTTTGCACACACACAAATTCACACACTAACCAACGGGTGAAATGAATTTCTGGAGTCGTATTAGTGGCTTCTTGTTTGCCTCTTGACATTCATAAAGCAAAAAGCAGTTTTGGTTCTATAAAAGTCTCCTTTGCTGCTGCTCCCTCAAATCCATATTTCACCTCTTTTTCTTCCTGAGTCACTATCCATCCGGGGAATATAATTGTAATAGCCTTTTCAAAAGTACACTTTCAACTTGAGTTCATGCCACTGGTGCAGTGCGTGCCCCACTCAAATGACACTTTCCAGCACAGCCTCAGAAGTACTTAGAATACATTCATGTCGAGACAAGAGCTTCGGTATTCAGTTCACGGCGAGTTGACTCGTGAGCAAATTACCCCATTTTGTCAGATTCTGTTTGTAATTACGAGTAAATCCAATGTGGCTCTCTGATGCTTGAAGCTGTGTTTTTAGGATGAGTTTGGAAGGATTGTTTCTATCCCCTTGTGCCCCACTAATCTTACTTAATCAAAAAGTTGTTGTTTTAGTTGTTAAAGAGAAGACAAGTTCAGATTCTGGTCAAAGAAAGCCACTCTGTGTCACCTTAACGTCCTTGAAACACTGGTAATCCATCAATGCTGTGTTTTTCCCCACATGGCTCTTTGTTCTTGACGGTATTTGCTCCGTCAGGCAGGCATGCAGCTTTATTAGCTTTGTTATGTTAACTTCTCAACTATATAAAGACAGTGTGGCAGAGTTTTTAATATAATGTTCTTTTAATATGTGTCTCACATGAATTTACTGTATACACAATACTTTCCTCCTCCATTCTCTCTTTCTCTTATCTCATATTCTTATAATAATATAATCTAAAATAATATTGAACTTTCTATGATTAGTGAGGTACACAGTCTGTGGGGTGGCTGGCTACCAGAATAAATGCTGCCAGTATTATCCTTTTTTATTAAAAATCTTATATTGGTCATTCAGTGTTATACTGATATGACGGAGGTTCATGCTGGTGAATTTGTTTTTTTCTAATGATATTCATTTGTATATCAGATCCAGGCTGGATTACACTCAATACTCAAAGGAAACATAAAAGCATCAGGAAGTGTTTTGGTAATGTGTGTTTCACTATAATCTTTGAATGCATGACATTAAGCTATCTTTGGCTCTGTAACAAATGTAAATGTCCCTGCAGCTAGACACTTTTGCTTTTGTCCAGTTAGCATAATAATAATAATCATACCATTGATAATCATCAAGTCTTAGTTCCATTGGATTCATATTGATGTTTCAGTATTGGTTTTGGCATGATATAGTTTTTTTGTATTTCCAGTTGTATTTGTTCAGTTTTTACTGTATCCATGTGTTTTACTGCCTGTTTGATTGTCTGATTCTTTTCACCTGTTACCAGCTATCTTTGCTATCAGTCCTGTATATATCCCTGTCTTCCCTAATGTTCTCTGTCTGTATTTTCAATCAAGGTTTTCCCCACTGTGGTTCGGTTTATCATTGATATTCAATGGTTTCTTGAACGTGTTTTTGGTTTAAAGCCTGAAATAAGCCACGTGAGGTAGTTTGTGGATAGCATCACCTTAGCTTTTTACTTCAGCCAATTGCATTTGCCCTTCAAAAACGTGGGGTTGATATGTGGAGATTATACTGCTGAAAAAATACATCAGAAGCGTGTGTTGGCCACAAATCTAATTTTCTGCAATATACAGATATCCAACAGGGAAATCCCACAGCTTTTTATCGAGGGGAACCCCTGTGACGCTAACCTCCGGGTCGGCCTACAAAATAACACAACCACTGCACCACTCTAAAGCAAACAGGTGTGTTTTTGTTGATGAGTACCTGGGTCACAATTGGCCAATGCAGAGGAAAGTGCACGTGCAAGCCTATGATTTAACCAAGTCCTGGATGTAGGAAGGGCCTGATCCGTTCACAGTGAATCAGTGAAACACAGATGTTCTCAATAGTTTATAAACTGGTAGGGAAATTCCCTCGGGTATCCCTGCCTGATATACTTTGATATCCACAAACTTGAATACAGTTGTATTAAGCTCCTGCATAGTCTAGGCTGATGGATTTTTTTTTTCATAAAGTAGGTGAACCTTGAAACAAGTTAATTAAAGCTCTAAATTTGTACAGCCTGACTCTAATTACACTCTGCGCAGTGACAACTCAACCTGAACGCCGCAAACACATTAACTCCTTAGGATCAAACAACACACACTGGCTGGCTTTCTGATGCACAAAGACACCAAGCTAAAGGAATAACTCAGAATTATTGCAAACCCATTTATTACACACACACACGCACGGACACACACGCACACGCATGCACGCGCACACTCACACTCACGCAAATACACAACCTGTCTGGATCTCCAGGCGGACCTCGCCTCCCACACACATTACTTTGGCAGTGATGGAACAACCAGCATCTCTCCCAGGAGAGACCGAATGCAAGGAATGAAGTAGCGAGAGAGACAAGGAGACGTTAGTCTCTTAGATTAAAAAGGTAAATATACCGAGACAACATGTTCTCCCTTTCAACAAGTTTTATTTTCTTCAAACTGTAACAATATTGCTACAGCAACAAAAGAACAAGATTGAATATTCCTTAGAGCTAGAGATGTAAACTTGCCGAAGCTCAGTTTACACACAGATCTTTCTCACTGAAATCCATTCATAGTAGAAATACACATCAAAATGCAATTTTTTCCCGATTGGGAATTGAATCGGGAAAAAATGGATTTTTGGCTACAAACTATCGTTAGATGTCAGCATAAGTACAATTGAGAGGGAATTTGAGAGGTGAAGTGAAGCGTATTTCTCCAGTCTGTTTATTTGTACTGTACATTTCTGTTTCTGCCAAACCTATTGATGAAAACGTGCAAATCATATTGGGTTGTAACACCCAGTGTTCTTCCTATCTGTCATTTATTTTTCTGAAGGTCCAGGCACATCAGAAAGTACCAAAACAAAATTATTATACACAATCATAAGTGCCACCTCTGAGAAATGTAGAGAATGTCTTTCCTTCTTCACACAGATGATCTCAAATATAAGTTATATTTCCTCCCAAGATTCTTCAATTAACGTTGATAAACACTTGTGCATATTCTTTCTAAATGTATAACACAATATACCAATGTCTGACTGATATGGGAACGAAAATGAGATGTGGATTTGAAATATTATTCCCCCCAAAGCCCTGAGAGGCTGTGCCTGGAGATATTTGTCAGATCTTTTATCGCAATATCCTTTCCTGCACCCTCAGATCCTCTGATGCATTGGTCCTTGTTGTCCCGTGGTCCAGACACATGCATAAAGGTGATGGAGACTTTGCAGAGAAGGCTATTAAACTCTGGACCAAGCTGCTTTAGGAGATCTAGGCGGCAAAGTCTTACTCTTCTTTTATATCATGCTCTTAAAAAACACACTCTTAAAATTGCTTTTAAGTAGTTGTATTTATGCTTTTTGGCATTTTAATTTTTTGGGATTATTTTAATTTTTTTTTATCTTAAATTAATTTTATTCTCTTATTGTTTTTAATTATTTTTGGCCTTTCATGATAAAGCACTTTTGAAGTTGTGTTGGAAAGGTTCCATATGAATAAAGTTAATACAAATTATTATTTTATATTCTCAAGATATATTCTCTTCAGGCTTGGTGACATGTTGGCTTCACTCCCAAAGCTATAGCTAGGTAGTGAAATGCTGTTGATGACAGTAAAACATGTTCATTGCGAACCTTTTCTATTGTGTGCAGCAGTTTATTATTCTGACAGAGGTGGTTAAATAAAAGTAGATGGTACTGCACAGCCAATTAAGCTATGACAGCATACTTCATTTTGAACTCTCTAGTTCTCCTTTCCCTCAAAGGTCAATCTGTCAAGACAGCATGCTATTGGTCAACGGCACAAATTAGCTTGTCGATGTTCATGTACTGATTCTGCACAGTAGCACCATTTCAAATATGAGCGGTCCTTGACATGTATTCTAGTCGCCATCCTTTTTATTCAGATACAGCCACACAACCCTAGCAGGTGAACTGAAGTATCAAGTTAATTGACTTTAAACTGGATCCTACTTTTCTTTAAGAAGAGGAGCTCCAGAGCAGAGATGAAACCTCTTCTATTTCCCATTCTTCTTTATCCTGCCACACTAAATCTTTCCATTATTCACCTCACCTAATAAAGGTCTTGAACTTTAATAAGTCAAGGCTGCCCGAGGCAAATCAGCTTGACTTCAATCAAGTATTGTCGAAGGAAGAAGATTTATAGTGAGGTAATGGTAAAAGGCAATACAAAAATATAATGTATGCAATGTTTGTAATGTGGTTTCTCGAGACTGAGAAGATACATGGCTAAACAATTCTCACTCCTCTAACTCATTTGCCCCTACAATTAGGATGCACAACTGTTAACAACGAAAGGTCAATTCAATATAATCATACGTATTCTCGTCTTAGTAAAAGTAGTGATTTACTGGATGTACAATACAACTATGGCTACAGTACAGGCCTACTATGAGCAGCATACCTTACACTTTATCTACTCACCCTCCATTTTATTTATTAACAAAAGCCATTTTGCTTGTGCTTAGCGCAATCTAAGGCAATGTTGGTTGGTTTAATGAAATACATAAAAACCTACACCTTTAATTTGTCTTTTAAGGGTTCTGCATTCAATATCCCAAAATTCCCCAAAAATATACCTATTGGAAAATTGTCTGTAGCTGCTAGAAAAAGCAATTACTTGCACTGGAAATCCAATAAGTATACGACTGGTATAATATTAAATATTACACCTTTGTAATAAAGATAATTGTTTCCTCCATGTATGCGCCCTACTTTATTTTCTTTCTCTTAAAACATATTTGTTTGTGGATTGTAGTTTATTTATTGTGTCAGATGTTTTGCTTTGCATTGTTTGTACTCTGGTTTCCAGTAATTTTACTGGAAAAAACCTTAAATGATGGATCCCAGCATAGAGCTGGCCACTGTGAGAACTGAAATATAAATATCATTCCAAAATAAATAATTATACATTTATAACAACTACAAAAAAATGTATCTAATGAATACATTAACTAGAGTCTTTTCCCCAGAATACTAGAAGATAATACTGTATATGAAACCAGACATTTCTCTAATACTGACAGATCACTGATAAGAAGGGTGTGGTTAATTTCAGATGATCGTTACATTCAAAATGATTGTACATGTTAGGTTCTGAAGCTTGAGGTGTCTCCTACCTAGTGCCATGAAGTCCTCATTGTCCCAGGCTTGCAGCTGGGCTAAGGGACCACTGTACAGCAGCAGTCCATCCGCCACATCCGTGATGAACTCCAGCGACACGTGGCTCTCAAAACAAGGCATCATGGGAGGAAACCAAGCATAGCCGTTGCCATGGAAACTGTGCTTGTTCTGCTGGCACTCAGGCCCCTCGAACTGAGCCGGGCATTGGCACCTAGAGGAAAGGAGGAAATCAAAAGCCAAAATTACATGAATTAGTGAGTGAAAAAAAGACGTCTTCGAGTTTCTTTGTGCAGTGCCTTGGCAATTCGTATTCTTCGACAATTACTTGAAGCTCTATTCTGATTCCAATCTCCCTCCCCTCTTTTGAACCACTTACTGAATTCTTTCAACTATTTTTCTGCACTCTCTAAGTCTGGTTGTTTTCTCCTCTCAGACAGCCTTCCCCTTCGGGTATCTCGCTCTCACTCCATCTGTTCCACTCATGCAGATGTTCTCATTAGTGGCAAAACCAAAGGGAGAATCTCTACATCACTTGGAAGCTCTTCTCTATGCATTTCCACATATCCAAGTACTTATTTGTCGAATCACTTGTTCTGAAAGATTCTTATTTTTTTTCAATCCATCCCCTCTTGTTCTAAGGTTCTTTCATGTATGGTGATCTTTGCTGTACATGTGATCTATTCAGCTCACCAATTCAAAGAAATAAAAAGAGAATTGCTTCATATCAGATCTGAGGTTTTGAATAAGCGAAAGGGATATTTCTATATACAAAGCTAACAACCCTTTTGAAATTTCAAACGTACAATGTAGTTGCATCCAACTGGGTTTGAAGTATAAGTGTAGAAAGATACAGCAATACTATCGTTATAGAAACAAGGATCGTGAAGAACTGAGGGTTACATTGTTATCTCTGCCCGCATGTGTCGTAATGCCAGGAATAGCAGAACTGCCTTTGCTGAGGTCCTTGTATGGTTTTTGAGGTGTTCCCTTTCCTGTAGTGTGTTGTATTGGTTTTTGTGCATGCAAATTGTCTGCAAAGCCAAAAATCCCACATTTCCCTCCAGAGTGAGTTTCTCTTCCACACACTCTCCACACCCCTGCCTGAAAAGCCTCCACTGAACTCCTTTGTTTACTCCTGTAACATAATGACATCACTATGTAAAACTCGACCTTCCATTGACCAGTGCTTCAACACATTTTACATGATATGGTAAGTGCCGGGGCATTTCCAACATATTTGTAAGCAGTTGCCAATCACAACAGATCCGACCAGCTAACCAATCAGAGCAGACTGGGCTCTGGTTACAGACGGAGGGTGAAAAGAGGTGCTGCAGCACAGCTTTTTGAACATTAAAGCATGGACACATGTCACAGAGGCAGAATACACAAATACAAACCTGAAAATGAGCATTATATGTTCCCATTAAGGAGCCTTTGTTATAGGCGCACACAGTTTCCAATACAGGTGTAGAAATACTTAATCTAAAATGTGGTAAACGCACTGCACATTAAATCTGATGGGACATTTTTTTTTTTTTTTTATTCATTTAACGTCTGGGAGGTTTTCAGATACATGTGATATGAGAGATGCATTCATGCTTACCATCTGCTGCCATATGTTGTTATGTACTTATATGAATAAAAATGGACAGGTTGTATTCAGAATATAGAAAAAACATTCAATTCAAGCAGCCAACATTTGACAAGAGAACAACTCCAGAGAGTTTGGACTATTATAAAATAACTATAATTACTCACTCACTTTAATTTATTAATAAAAAAGGTATGAAATTAGTTTTTGGGTGAAATGGAAGCTATCACTATATTGAAATCTGATTTAAGGGAACAATATCCGGTGAGGAACATGCTAATCGGGGAAGAGGAGTAAAGATAAATAGTTTTGTTACAAGGTACAACCAAAATCACTTGAGGTGGTGGGCTACCAGAGGAACAAATTAAGTGATAAAGGTGGACTCATACTGGTACCCTTTGATCCAAATCATTACAAACAAAGTCAGATTTAGGGCTGAACGATACATCTAATTGCAATCATGATATGAAACGCAAAATGATGTGATTCTGTGACTTCATAGTCGTTTTGTGTGCAGTCTTATCATTACGCACGCACACACTGCTTCATTAACCTATCAGTCTGTGTTTAGGCAGAAAAGACTATTCCGTGTTTGGTCAGATGACTATACACTGTGCAGAGCAAAGCCAGAGACCAGTGGAGATAGATGCTTATTAGCACATGCGTTTCGGGTCAAATCTGACCGAGTGACTCTATTTTTTATTTCTTTTTTCATCCAATTGCCTCAAGATCTTATGTATTCCTCCACACTAGGCCTCTGACGATCAGCACTTGCAGTGAACTTTGAGTGATTTATTCAACAGTGACACACCTATGATGTTTTCGTTCAGAATTGACCGCCATAGGAAATTAATGGGTATCAGTATATTATGTTCATCCTGCAGATGGAAAACATTTACACACACACACACACACACACACACACACACACACACACACACACACACACACACACACACACACACACACACACACACACACACACACACACACACACACACACACACACACACACACACACACACACACACACACACACACACACAGTGAATGCTGAACTTGATGGGCCCACCGCACTGGCTTGCTTGTATCAAATCAATACATTCCATACATTATTGGAACAGGAATGATCTCAGGTACAACATTAACTAAAGCATTTCCATCTCCAGTGAACACAGCCTACATGGCAAGCATTTTTACAATATATAGTAATGTACAGTAAGCACTATCTTTGAACTTACTGAAAAATTCTAACGTGAAATTGACCCATTGTGTCATTCTGTCTGCAACCCCTTGATTCTACTTGCTTTGACTGTTCAAATGAGATTTCAATCATCACAATTATATAAGGGGATCCAGAGATATCACTGTGCAAAACACAATGGTCAATTTTGACCGAAAATGGTATGGGAAGGGGGGGTATGACCGAACGCAAGAGAAGGGTTAAAGTGACCCGTGGATTTTCCTTTGGGTAACTATGCAGTATACACATGATGCCAATTGGGTATTATATTTCAATTTCCTGTATAGTCCACATTAATCACAATATTGTTCACCAAATCGTTCAGACCGTGTAGAATTCCTTGTATTGCTACAGTGCTAAAGTAAATACTGCTAGAAGATGAAGTTGTGGCCTTCTAATAATGGATGTTGCTGCAAAGAAGCTGCAGTTTCTAAAGTGTGGATGTCTCGCAGGTTCAATGTGCCCACCCGATATTAGTCACACTGATTGAAAATTTGACCAAATGGACGACTGCTTAGTTACAACTGATAGTGAATAAAAATAGTTATGATACTGCTTATCCGTCTATCTCTCCGTACAGAATGTCATCTACGAATGGATCCTAACTGGTCCTTCTTTGGTGACGCCCAATGATTTCAAATTAGGTAAGGTACTACTGATGTGCAAAAGGTGTCAAATTGCACAACATTCGAATATTAATTTGGAGAAAATGAATCATTCCTGCTGCTGTTTGGTGGCTACAGCTAATAAACTCAAGGACATAATAACCCTATGTGGGTACAGTTTAGAACATCAGTACAGGTGAGGGAGGCTAAGCTCAACATACTTGAAAGTGTGTGTGTGTGTGTGTGTGTGTGTGTGTGTGTGTGTGTGTGTGTGTGTGTGTGTGTGTGTGTGTGTGTGTGTGTGTGTGTGTGTGTGTGTGTGTGTGTGTGTGTGTGTGTGTGTGTGTGTGTGTGTGTTCTGAGTGCATACCTTTGACATACCACAAAATGGGGCTTTTATGCTCTCTATGATGTTTATGGACCAATCTCGGTGCTGGAATGCGGAATAAAAGCCGGAGATTGAAAGCCTTGTCAACCCAGCTGTGTGTTTTCATTACGCTGTGGCCTTGTGGCTTCCTTGTTTTTTTGCCATAAAATTAGTTTGAGCTGCGCGAGAAACAGAATCTAAAAGCAGGTGTCTAAGGCCAACCTAATTATAAGATCGTGGGCATTGGATTAGTTATTTGTGTGCACAGTTTAATAATATGGACGACTAATTGTTAAATTGAACCCATAACACCTCCGAGGCTCTGCAGAATAAAGCTCATTTAGGGTGTTAGCTTCAATGCATATAAATAAATGACAAAAAGGTAATAAGTTATTACCCTTATAACCATTAAAAATCAATGCACTAAGCTTTCTCAGATACTTTCTGCTTAAGTTTCTGCATCAGTTTGGCATAGTTTGCCAATGGGTTTATCATATCGGCAGGAAAGTTGATATTTAAATACATTTTGATATACTACTTGGTTTTTCTTGATGCTAAACTTGTCTCAATATTACCTTCCTTATAAGGAAGTATGTTCTCATACTTTGGTCATGTACGGCTTAAATTGCTTGTTTGGAAATATTATTAAGTATATAGTATTATTAGTATTCTCCAAATAAAAACCCACTGCTACAAACTTCTTACTTAATTCCTAGTAATAAGATTAGCAATAAATAAACAAGCCTCAATAAACTTTACAGAAAAAAAATACAACTTAATAAACTCTAAATGGAGGAATCTTGTAAGTGAAATATGTTGAACAGTAAAAGTAACCAAGTTAATATCTTTGATGATGGATACAAAACACAAAACCTAAGCATTATAGTATGATTATATAATCTAAACAAAGACATATTTTCCAATGAACAGATTTAAGTGAACGGAGAAATGTTATGTAATAACTGTGAAACTGAAAGTAAAATACAAAGACATAGTATTGGATGAGCTTGGTTTTTCTTGTAATTAAACTCACAATCGCAAACTCCTCACTGCAGTCTTTTTCTTGAGATATCTAGAAATATAAAATGATTACCTTTAAGGGACACACAATACTACATCCCATCAGTTCTGTTATATATATATATATATATATATATATATATATCTTACCAGGATATGGTTAAATTGTATGTTGATGTATATTACACTTTTTATGAAGCCAGTAACTTTACATTTAACAGTGTTGAAAAAGACATATTGAAACACAATAGGAAGCATCCATTAAGAAATTCTTGCTTCTTTATAAACAAAAAGAAAATCAATGGTGTTTAAGACGGTTGAATGAAAGATGAAATATCTAAGCATGCAATGAGCCGCCTATGTGGTAGAGAAGAAAAAGAGAAATGCAGAATTAAGCCAGAAAATAATGAGCACCAGCCGTTTTTCAACCTTTGTGTTGGGTTTTATCTTCCAGGCTCTACTGCAAATCATTTTCTCTAATTTATCTGATTCTCAACATCCCTCCTTCCATTTTCTCCCCTTTGATAGCTGTGTATAAATCTAATACAAACCCCTTGCATTCTTTTCGCAAAACAAAAAATCCCCCCACTCAATACACCTGTCTGCAATTACAAAATATACATATTGCGCACACTGCCTCCATCCCGACTTTAGGCACAGCTCAGAGAAACATGTTATTTCTCCAGGGTAATTCCTCTGCTCCGAATATGTGACTTTCTCATTGGTTATTATTATTTACACTTCAAATGCTTCACACGATATTATGAGTTTTAGCCCCATGTATGCTGCAAAACCACACAAAATCATATGCATGCACAAACACACACACACACATCACATTGGTGTTGTGTAGAATCTCAATTCTCGGAGTGTTTCTTTTCTGCCTTGACAATTTCTCTGCATCTGTCGTCCAACATTGAAAGAAAACACATGAACACCCACACGGTTAGAAATCACATTACCCAAGTACAATAGATTGTGCAAACGAAACACGGGAGATGTTTTTGTACCGCCTGGATAAACAGTTACACGAGCAGACAAACACAAATGTTAGTAGAATGCTAATGTATGATGTAAAGACAAGAGTAGAGGTGGTAGAAATTAAATAACAGTAGAAATGAAAATAACATATTACTGTGCTAATGTGTGTGTTTGTGTGTGTGTGTGTGTGTGTGTGTGTGTGTGTGTGTGTGTGTGTGTGTGTGTGTGTGTGTGTGTGTGTGTGTGTGTGTGTGTGTGTGTGTGTGTGTTTGTGTATGTTTGTGTGTGTGTGTCTGTATGCAAGTGTATGTCTGGCAATGAATAGTCTATAGTTCAAACGATGAGGTCGCTCAAAATACCGAACAGATCACCCGTTGCAACATGCCTCATTCCCTCTATTTCAGCCCTGCTCCTGAACTGCTGATTCTGGGTCTGTAGCTTTAAATGGAACTGAGTGGCTGCTGGCTATATAGTATACAGTGGGGAGAACAAGTATTTGATACACTGCCGATCTTGCAGGTTTTCCCACTTACAAAGCATGTAGAGGTCTGTAATTTTTATCATATGTACACTTGGACTGTGAGAGACGGAATCTAAAACAAAAATCCAGAAAATCCCATCGTATGATTTTTAAGTAATTAATTTGCATTTTATTGCATGACATAAGTATTTGGTCACCTACCAACCAGTAAGAATTCCGGCTCTCACAGACCTGTTAATGTTTCTTTAAGAAGCCCTCCTGCTCTCCACTCATTACCTGTATCAACTGCACCTGTTTGAACTCGTTACCTGTATAAAAGACACCTGTCCACACACTCAATCTAACAGACTCCAAACTCTCCACAATGGCCAAGACCAGATAGCTGTGTAAGGACATAAGGGATAAAATTGTAGACCTGCACAAGGCTGGGGTGGGCTACAGGACAATAGGCAAGCAGCTTGGTGAGAACACAACAACTGTTGGCGCATTTATTAGAAAATGGATGAAGTTCAAGATGACGGTCAATCTCCCTCGGTCTGGGGCTCCATGCAAGATCTCACCTTGTGGGGCATCAATGATCATGAGGAAGGTGAGGGATCAGCCCAAAACTACATGGCAGGACCTGGTCAATGACCTGAAGAGAGCTGGGACCACACTCTCAAAGAAAACCATTAGTAACACACTACGCCGTCATGGATTAAAATCCTGCAGCGCACGCAAGGTCCTCCTGCTCAAGCCAGTGCATGTCCTGGCCCGTTTGCCAATGACCATCTGGATGATCCAGAGGAGGAATGGGAGAAGGTCATGTGGTCTGATGAGACAAAAATAGAGCTTTTTGGTCTAACCTCCACTCGCCGTGTTTGGAGGAAGAACAAGGATGAGTACAACCCCAAGAACACCATCCCAACCGTGAAGCATGGAGCCGGACACATCATTCTTTGGGGATGCTTTTCTGCAAAGGGGACAGGATGACTGCACCGTATTGAGGGGAGGATTGATGGGGCCATGTATCGCGAGATCTTGGCCAACAACCTCCTTCCGTCAGTAAGAGCATTGAAGATGGCTCGTGGCTGGGTCTTCCAGCATGACAACGACCCAAAACACACAGCCAGGGCAACTAAGGAGTGGCTCCGTAAGAAGCATCTCAAGATCCTGGAGTGGCCTAGCCAGTCTCCAGACCTGAACCCAATAGAAAATCTTTGGAGGGAGCTGAAAGTCCGTATTTCCCAGTGACAGCCCCGAAACCTGAAGGATCTGGAGAAGATCTGTATGGAGGAGTGGGCCAAAATCCCTGCTGCAGTGTGTGTAAACCTGGTCGAGAACTACATTAAACATCTGATCTCTGTAATTGCAAACAAAGGTTCCTGCACCAGATATTAAGTTCTGTTTTTCGGATGTATCAAATACTTATGTCATGCAATAAAATGTAAATTAATTATTTAAAAATCATACAATGGGATTTTCTGGACTTTTGTTTTAGATTCCGTCTCTCACAGTTGAAGAGTACCTATGATAAAAATTACAGACTTCTACATGCTTTGTAAGTGGGAAAACTTGCCAAATCGGCAGTGTATCAAATACTTGTTCTCCCCACTGTATATATGTAACAACTTTACTCTAAGTCCCTCTTGCAGACATCATGCTGAATACACAGACACACAGCTGGGAAGGGGATTCAGCTCGCCAACTGTATATGGGGATCGATAGGTTGGGTTGTGTGTGGGACGTTGCCCGGAGTTCAAAGTAAAGCCAGCCCACATTTTAGTCATTATGTCACTCATGACCATAGCAAATCTGGATCAGCTCCGTTGTTCTTCCGTTTTTAGAGATGAAGGTAAGGAGGAAAAGAGAGAGGGTTGTATTTCTGATACTTTGTGAGTCTCCTTACACACCGGGGAGACATATTTATGTATAAAAGACATCAAAAAGTGCATTTTGCATAATAGGTGACCTTTGAGATCAGTTTTTCAAATGCCTCTTATAGTATACATCGGAATAATTTGTATTTTGGATGGAAAACCCTTATGTCAAAGACCACATTTTAGAGGATTTACTCTATGTGTAAATCAATTACAAACAGCCACCATATAGTTTCTTCAAATTTCATTGTGAACATATTTCAAATTGTATTGTAAGTGCACAAACTACTCCTAGAGAATAATTGATATTTAAACTTTTATTTTGGGTACAGCAAGGACCATTTTCTTTTGAGAAACTGAGATGGTAATACAACTTTGATATGAGCAATATTTCTTAGTTGGTAGAAACGTATCAGGCCACTAAAACTCCATACTTTGGTCAAAGAAACTTCTAGGTGTGTTCAAGTTCACTTAACATTCGCTTCTAAGGCACCATTACACCACAGTATCTCATCAGAAAAGCTCTCAGGGCCTATAATGAGGCTGTTCGTTTTATCAGAGTCAAGTTTAAGGGAAGTTATCTGACATCCAGTCCTTTATAGCTGTTAGGGAGTCATGCATAGTGGAACTATAATGATCATGCTGCTTTCGTGCATACATTCACATTTTTCAAAAGAGAACAAATCTGCTCTAGGACATTTGTGGTTAAAGCATCACAGATTTAAATCTCTGGATTAGCATTTCCCATGGCTGCTGTTAACTGACCTTAGAACTGATCTTCCAGCGTTTGTTTTATCTCAGTTCCTAACTTCAAGTTGCAACATGTTTCAGTCCGGATTGTAAATCCTTATTACACATTTCCTGAAGTTGAGAACACGCAATTATTTTTCAGCGTTAACTAACAACTAATTATAACTAATTAAAAGTAGCTGTTTGCATGCTGAAAAATGTCAAGAGCTCTAACACTTTCCTAATTTCATTAAAGTTATATTGGCTAAAATTACAGGTTTTTGGTTTGGTTGTCAGGAAGATGATTTAATGATGAAAAAAAAAAATCGAAAACATCTTCTGACCCTATTTTGTTTTTATAGACATCATCATTTTTGACCCCAATCAACAGTCAAAATTTACAGCAACAAGAGGTCATCTCTGCAATTAACAGGCGGTGTTGGGCAGAAACGGACTAATTAGTAAAGTACACAAGTATACATTTTCAGTAAACAGCAATGTAAATGATTCATTTTAGAAATCCACTTATTACATCTCACCAATCAACCAACATGACTGACATCATATTGGACCGAAAACGGCAGAAACAAGTTAAACTATTGTTCTTTTTGGGGGATACAGTACACACACCATTTTGAAACAAAATCATTTACATTTTTACTCTGGTCCCATACAGCCATCATGTGTGTGGGTGTGTACGACTAAAGGCCTCAGGAAAACATCCTTTCCTTCATTTGCATTTTGGCAATGTCATCCTAATTCTCTGAACGAGAGACAAACCGAGACAGAGTTTTAGTCACAATGGCCGAGCCCTCAAATCCTCTTAAGGCAGCTTGCTTTTGCTCATTCCCTGTCTGCTGGGAATTGTGTCTGTGAGCGACAGAACCGGGAGCTGTAATCCCAACCCACAACCAACCCAATCCTGTAATCTCGTTATTAATCCCAGCGCCTCGATTATCTGCATGTTCTTCCTTCAATCTTCAGCCATAATCTGTTTGTGTAAGTATGTACTATGTGTTTAGATGGGGTCATCTCTGAAAGCCTCTGGAATGAAAAAAACAGCATCTTGTATTTACTCTTGTTTTATCTGCAAGTATTATCTTTTCTTCCCCATCTTCCATTTCACTTGTTTTCTACTCTTCTCTCCTATACAACATTTTCCCAGCATTTCCTCTTCTCCATTATTCTATTACTATTCCCTTTTCCCTTCTCCTTTCAATCATCATTTCCTCCATCGCTGACATCCCCTGCCTCGCTTCCTCTCCTTCTCTGAACCTGCAGAATCACACGGCAGATGTTTCAGAGCTGAAGGTCTGTAGTGTGATTGAAAATGTGACGATCACATAGCATCTGTGTCTCACAGTTGACAACTTCACCTGCTCTGCTTTGTTCTCTCCTGTCATCTCTTTGAATGATACTTTACAAAGAAACATTTTGCCAACTTTTTTTCAGGCGCACGTTCGTTTTCAAAAAAAGATATGCAGCACCTGATTTTTTAGAGACAGCATTTTTTACATTTTCTTCAAAGGCATTTTTCTCTCTGTAGTTTGGGGTAACTATTGAGAAAATGATGGCCCATAGAAAAGCTTTTCAATAAAACTGTTCATAAACCTACAACCAGGGATAAACCAGTGCTGAACATTGTTAGCATTATTCAATAATGCAGGTTTAACGCCCAGACACACCAAACCAACATCAAGCACCTACTGCCAAAATCGGCAACTGTTGCATGCGTCTTTGAAAAACAGTGGCACATGAACACATCACGGCTACAGCAAATGGAGACTAGCACATTTGTTTAAAAGGTGGCAGTAGTCTGTGTTCATCATGTTGATTTAGAAAAAAACGCAATATTCACATGAAATGATCTGCGCAATTTATGAAATTACACAAACTTCTTGAAATGATTGCGCTTACTAATTTACTTAATTGTTCAGTCATTGAAATATAATATGACATATCGGTTTAATATATCACTTAACCTTAGTCAGGGTTCCTCAGTTTACACAATGATAGAACAACAGTTTATGGAAAAAGGTTTGAAACCACTGCTCTCACAAATCAAACCCAAACTGTATATAATTCCCAAAATACAGTTTTATATTATAATTGAAACAATTCTGCTAAAATACCTTATAAAAACATAGACTGTGTGATACGAAAGGAACATTTGAAAGGTATGTGTGAAGATATCTGCTCCAAGGTAATAAAGGTGTCTTGATATGCAAATCAATGCAACACTGTTTACAGATTAGATTAACAGAGAGAGATTGAGAGGGAAGCAGAGTTCACATATCTAATAACTGTGTATTTGTGTGTCTCTGCGTGCGTGTGTGTAATCCAGGGATTATCCAGTCATCCTGCTGTGGTCCAGTGGTGAGCCACATTACACAGCAGCTCTAGCCAGCCACACCAAAGTCCTGCACTTCTTACTCACTGCTTCTAATTAAATAAAGCTGAAGGGTAAATTGAACTTCTACAAGACACAGCAAGACAGCTTTGTGGACATATGTGCCATGAGACTACATGTTCATCTGCTCACATATTTTCAGAGGGAGAATGTAATGAGTGTGTGTGTGTGGGGGGGTTGCTGGTGCTTCAGGATTAAACAGTATTTTAAACACCTGTAGTAACAGACGCTGCTACCATTTGTATATCCTGAGATGTCTTAATTCTGCCAAACTCTGATGTACATGTATGTGCTTCATTGCTTCTCTGCCGGCACAACACATACATTTTTTCCATGCTCATCATTTTATATAATTTGCATAGCCGGAAGTTGTTAGATGTTGATGTTAAATGCAAATTAAACTTTGTTTTTAAGTCTCTTCTCATTCACAGTATCTATAAAAAGTAGTGCACTGTAATTCCAATATAATTAGTATGTAACCAACATCATTTGAGCAGTGACGTGCAGAGCTGCCTCTAAGTAAGTCAGGTGTCTATGCCGACTAATTTTAACTCACCATGATATTATGCAATATGAATAAAAATGGATTAATTGAATTTCAACAGCAATCAAACATCAGCTTCAACATTTATTTTGATATTTACAGAACCGTCTTGTCTTGTGTTGCACCTTGGCTTACTAATTGAGCTACCAAACTAACAGGTTGAAGTGCCAAGATTTTTTGTGTGCAGCTAGATGGCTAATTAGCACTCAGCTGTAAGCTCATATTATGTTAGGTCCAGACAGAGCTACAATACTGGTTCATATGTTGTTTTTACAGAGATTCATAACAACATTTGTGATCAGACTTTTCCTGAAGATTTTTTAAATTTTTTAAATTATTTTTAGTAAAATGTCTTGACTGATTGTTGGAAAGATTTCATTGGAATTTAGTACATATTTCCATGCTCCTCAGAGGATGAACATAAAAGGCTTTGATGTCACTTTTGACTTTTCATCCAGTGGCACCAGCAGCTCAAAGTTTTTAGAGTTGATTTAAAGTATTGGGCTGCATCATGGACTAGTTAGACATGTATCTCTAGACATACATGGTCCCCGGACCCTGTACCCTGAAGTCTGATTTCCTGACAATTACTCTAGTGTCATCCTGAGGTTAGCCCTACCTAACCCTAACCTTTCAGGTCAATTTGCTTTTGTCCAGTACTGCTTCTTTATAACCAAGTTTGAATGGTAAATAAAATAGTTTTCTCACCATCTATAACTGGAGTTTGTGTTTGCTGCTATCCTGTGACTGGCTGTCAAAATGAATGTATCTTACCTAAACTTATCAACCTTGTATGTTGAAATGAGTGTAAATTGGGTTGTTTAGTTACTTACCACATAAATAATAGTGCTGTGTGAAACCAATGACCAGAGGCTGCACTACTATATAAAACTAAAAAGTATTGACTTTTGTTAAACAGAAAACTAAAGTGGGCTCTAAAGTCCATCATACAGTCAATTCTGCTCAGAAAAACACACTAGACCGTGATAACAGCTTTGGACTACACATAGGTGTTTTATTTAATTGCTTGCAAAGAGACCTTCACTTATACATTAAAGATCCGAGCCAGAGGATGTCTGACGCACGGATCATCAGAGTTAAACTGGGTCTCTGTGTCTCTCCTACCACTAGAAGCACCGAAGAGCTTATTTCATCATCATGTTTGTAGTTAAATGATTTGCTGAAAGGCTCTCAGCCCACTTTTGGCCTTGTTTACAGAGTGATTTATGCTAATGAAGACTTCAGTTCACATTTGCTGGGAATCCGAAACAAGAAGTGACAGGATGTGACAGCTAACATGCTCGATTTTTCATCCTGTAGGAGGTTGTGAAAGGATTGTTCTATTTATAATGCCAGGAAACAGAAGCAAACAAGAGCTGTGTTTAGAGTTAGAGTACGCCAAGAATATTCGGAAAAATCTCATTTTTCATCTGGAAGTTGGAGCAAATATCAGCACAAGGGCCAGCAGTCAAACCCTCTCAGGAGCTGCAGCAGTGATCTCTGCATCTACAGAGGCCGTTTGCACTAAATACTATGAAACCAAATCGCAAGAAATCTGAGCATTGTCTCATGGCAGGTAATTTGACATTCAACCATATGATGAACACACCAACAGTGGGGGAAATGTACCACAGGAACAGCTGGATGTAGAAGATATGAAAAACAAAAAGTGGAAAGGCCAGTGTGGGAAAGTAGTTTTATATTCCATTTTCAATTCAGCTGACCTTTACTCATTGGCGTAAAGTAACTAAATACATTTACTCAAGTACTATACTTGTATTTATTTAGGGACTTTTATTATTACTTTGTACCTCCACCCCATTACAATTCAGAGGTAAATTAAATACTTTTACTCCACTACATGTATTTAATATTTGTATTCACTTGATTAATGATGTGAAATATGATCGAATCTTAAATCCGACTTTAGACACCAGGAATAAAAGTCCACACCCTGCAGTTTACAAAGCCATTAACACTAGCTGCACCTTTATCAGCTTTGATGACACTTATATTCAAGTATATGCAATAATTACAATCAAAACAAATAATATACAGTATGTTATTCTGAACTGCATAATGAGTACTTTAGGTATATTTCAATGCCAATACTTGTATTTCTTCAGAGTCAATCCTAAGATGATGAAAGAGGTTACAATAAGAAAAATACGACGCATGTCTAACCAACTCAAAATCCTTTGCTTACACTTGTACTCATTGAACAAATTGTCATCTTTCTTGAGTCCTTTAACCAACAGTGTATATGAATTTTCGTGGGCATGTTATTTACGGTTTATCTTAATCCTTGTTGAGAGATGTCCCCAATGAATTTAACCCATCCTAACTATAACTGAACAGAAGGTATGTCAAATTTCATGCACAAAGAAATTGGATTTAAAACTTTTCTTTCCTTTTTTTGCAATGTACATCTTGACTTCCTGATGTCATCCCTGTATCAATGTCAGCGGCTTTCTCTGTCAACATTTTACTTTTGCCAGGTCGTAAATCTGCAAACAAAAATCTTGGTCCACATTCACATACAGTAATTCCCATCTGCTATTCATTCAAAAGCCTGCATCATTTTTCATTTAGATGTTTCTCAGGGCATGCATGCAAATAAATATATGCCCAATACATTTATACTAAAGCATGAAGCCATTCAAGTGTTGAATTGTTGCTGCAGGCGAGGAATACTCATTCTGACTCGGGCATCAGGAGGTTGGAGCTAATAAGGGTATTTTTTCGGAGGAAATTGTCAGACAGTCTCCAGCTGTCCCAAAGTTGTTTTTCTTAAAGTCAATTTCTATGAATCTGATATTGTGCAGGCAGGATATTAAGGAAGTGTGTGATGGGAAATTATGTGAATAGTAACATTCAATAGTAAATCTTCTATGTATACTCTGCAGTTTTAAACCATGATGCCTGTTGACGCCTAGGTTACACATTGGAGACTCTTTAGCCTTAAATGAATCAGCTGAAAACGATCCTAAAAAGAGATGACATGTTTTCAGCATACATCCCTTTTAAGAGATGAAACCTTTTGTTTTGTGGTTACATTCTGAAGCCAGTACATTTTTACACTTTGCTATCTCAGAAGAGTAGGGAAAACTCTCAGAACATGACTTCTAAGAGCTACTCTGTCTCCTACAAATAGCTTAAAGGGATTCAGGAAACGTTTTGAGGCTGATCTCAAACAGATTTGTTGATGATGACCAAACTTAAACTAAAAGAAAAATACAATTTTCCAAACACACAAGATTATAAAAAGCATACATAGGGTTGACCATTACACGGCCAAACAAAGAGGACATTTTAACAATGGTAGCCGCATGGTGCTCTAACCCTAACCCTAATCCATTACAAAGCAGCCATGATTGAAAAGAGAAGCAGTTCATGTCAAGATCAATCTTGCCATCTGACCAAAATACACTGTATGATCAGAGCTGAGAGTCAGTCCACTATCTGGGCTGGTCTGCCGTTGGTTAGAAAAAAAACATTCCACTTGGAAAGGTCCTAAATGGAACTCTTTATTCAAATGGTGCTAAGCTGCAAAATCATTTAAAACTTAACCATGTTTTAGTTGCCACAAGCAGAAACAGCAGAAAAAACAATGTTGTGCTTCACATGAAGTCACAACATGTGGTTATTATTAACTTGTTAGAGGTTACAAAGCTTTAACAGCCGAAAAAGAATATCTGCACACTCTGGTTGGACACTCTTTGCTTCTGCTGCAAGTTTTTGGATAAACCAAACTCAAGTACTGTATAGGCCTACACATTTAAAAAAAAAAGAATATGAAAAACTCAACAGTATGCATTTTCCCGGTAAGTACAATAAGTAATAATCAGTATGAACAAATCATAAACATATTTATCCAAAGAAAATGCATACATGTTTGATTTAAATGCTGCAGTGAACAGTCACATCAGAAGACCTCACAGTCTTGTTGAGATTGTATTGGTTAATTTATCCAGGACATTTAACACCATCAAACTCATCTGATGGCAAGCGGGCGAGGGGGGGTAATATGGAATGAACATACAATATCAGACAAAAGTATTGAGACACCTACACATTACACCTACAGGAGATTTAATTACATCCAATTCCAAATTCTTAGGCATTTATTTAAGTTGGTCCCCCCTTTGCAGCCATAACAGCCTCCACTCTTCTGGGAAGGCTTTCTACAAGATGTTGGAGTGTGACTGAGGGAATTTTTGCCCATTCATCCAGAAGAGCATTTGTGAGGTCAGACATCGATGTTGGACGAGAGGGCCTTGCTTGCAAGCTCAATTCTAGTTCATTCCAAAGGTGTTCAACGGGGTTGAGGTCAGGGCTCTGTGCGGGCCGGTCAAGTTCTTCCTCACCCAAACTCATCGAACCATGCCTTGCTTTGTGCACTTGGGCACTGTCATGCTGGAACAGAAAAGGGCCTTCCCCAAAGTGTTTCCACAAAGTTGGAAGCACAGAATTGTTCAAAATGACTTGGTAAGATGAAGCATTTAGAATCCCCTTCACAGGAACTAAAGGGCCTAGGCCAACCCCAGAAAAACAACCCCATAGCATTATCCCTCCTCCACCAAACTCGTCCATCAGACTGCCAGGTAGAGAAGCGTGATTGGTCACTCCACTCAGCTTTACACCACTCCATCCGACACTTGGCATTGTGCTTGGTGATGTGAGGCTTGCATGCAGCTGCTCGGCCATGAAATCCCATGTCATGAAGTTTTGGTGTGGATATTAATGCTAGAGCTGGTTTGGAACTCTGCAGTTACTGAGTCAGCAGAGCATTGGACACTTGTACGCACTCTGCGCCTCAGCACTCAGCGACCCCGCTCTGTAACTTTACGTTGTCTGCCGCTTCGTGGCTGAGTTGCTGTGGTTCCTAAATTGTTCCACTTTGCAATAATACCATCTACAGTTGAACGTGGAATATCTAGGAGAGAATCAATTTCACCAACTGACTTGTTGTAACGGTGGCATCCTATTACAGTACCATGTTCAAATTCAACAAGCTCTGTAGAACGACCCATTCTTTCACAATCGTTGTACTGCATGGCCTGGTGCTTGATTGTATACCCCTGGGGCAAAGGGACTGAATGAAATACCTGAATTAAATTAATTAGAGGAGCATCCCAATACTTTTGTCTATTTAGTCTATATCAGCTGCTCAGCTGTGTGAATATTTTAAGTAAGGCTCGGCACATCCTTAGGGACCCTGCTCACCTCACTGCTTCCAAGCCAGATTGGCAAAAGAAGAAAAAAGTATGTATGAAGTCAGGTTTAGCAAGTCTTTTGATTCAACAGTATGATTGTTTGAAGAGGCCCTATTGTGCTTTTTGGGGTTTTCCCTACCTAGAGTGTGTTTGTACATTTCGGTGCATGTAAATGGTCTGCAAAGGTTAAAATCCTAAAGTTCTGAAATAAATAGCGTAATATGTCCTCTGTATTGATAGGGACAGTTAACTGTGTACTGCACTATGACCTCCCAAGTTTCCTCATTGGGATTATTAAAGTTCACTTTTAACATACTCTAAAATGCTTATGTTAAGCAGATACAACGTTTACCATGCCTGCAAAATTAGGTTAATGTTATTATGATTCATTTGCCAAATGACACAAATTAAATCTGAGGCTGATCGTAATGTCATTAGTTATTATTTTAGGTATTTTGTCATAAACCAAAGTTATCCAATTGGAAATGTTGAACTGATGATGGCGTTGAATAAATGTAAGATTTTTCAGTCTGGGCCAAATCGGCCAAAACCAAAATCAGACAAAGTTGCAATGTTTTCCCAAATCTCATTTTGATGATGCAAAAAACAGAAAACAATTGGCCCTGATTCTGATGAGGTGGTTCACACTTGACCAAATAATCAATGGTAAATTGAGTATTCATTTGTATAAACTGCATAAAACATGCTTTTTAAACATCCCTCGTTCCTCTTGAAGCTGACGCTGCCAACACTGCCAACTCGTATTTATTCAAACTTGAAATACTTTTAGTGATTCAGCTGTAGCAGTTTTTAACAACTGTATCAAGGTTCAAGAATTCCCTTCAGTATTGATAAAAATACTAATGCAAATTCCTTTTAATTCACCTCTAGAGTTGCAGCAAATGTATGACAAACAACACCAGCCTACTCTGCTCTTAATGAGCAAAATAAGTGTTCAAGGACCCGGGAGTTCAAATTAAGAGCTCGGCAGTTAAGGGATTATTAGAGCATTTGCTGCCAGGGTATTAAATTAAAGGTTACCTTTCGTGGCACTTGGAAGCTCGTGTGTTTTGATGTGTTCATTCCCTTCATGTTTTAATCACCGATATCATTTGAGAGAGAATTTGCCTCTAAAGTAAACACAGCAAGAACGCACTCGCACACAGTTACACACGAACACCACAGACATTTCAAATGAAGAAATCCTTTGTTAGACCCTCAGCAGGAACAATTAACAGATAGCAAAACTGAGCAGACATAAAACCAAATTAAATAATTAAAAAGCGTAAGCTAACATATTTAATACAGATTTTAAAAATAAAGACAAACAGCTACACATCCTTGGTTAAAATATTGTATCGGCATTCCAAAAGCTTGAGTTACCTATAAATGGTCATTTGAACAACATTTAGATTTCTTTCCTCTTTAAGGCAAATTGATGTCAGTTAAACCTGGATTTGTATGCTCCTCTCCGCCAAGTTGTTTTGTTGTCATTTTTACAGTTTTATTCGTGCAAAGAACCTGGTAACATTGACAACAATGGGAATCAAATAACACTGCAACATGAGACTGATCAACCTAATATCCTGTGTCCTATAAAAATAACGTGAGACAAACAAGCAAGAATAATCTGTAACAATCTCAAATGTACCGGAATGAGTCACTTGTTACGTTTTCATGCAGGTCTGTTCTGTTCCAACAGGGACCTCAAAACAGCCAACTCATGTTTCTCCTGGCAGATAATGGACAGAAACGTCCAGGCACTTTGTTGTGCTTGATGCTCTTAGCGTACAACGGGACAAAGGAAACTAAGTGCAATGGATGTTAAAATAAATATCAAGAACGGCAAGAAAGAAAATGTAGTGATGAATCTAAATAAATGTTTGCATTTTGTGTCATTTAACTGTAAACATTTGGTTTTATGCTAAACTTATTTTATTATTACAGATTTAAAAACTGTGCTAATTTCCAATATACACATATGTTTACAATTTATTTTACAATTTGTCAGCATTACTGACTCCTTCAATTGTTTTTGTTCACTTCATTACCATGCTGTACTTATTTATTTGACCTATTTGAACGTTTACTCTCTTTTCTTCTTCCTTTTATCCGTACCTTGCTGCTGTGACACCTTTCACCGTTGAGGGACAAGTAAAGGATTTATGATATTCGGATTCTGATATTTTTAAGATGCCATAATGGTTGCTTACTGTCCCATATCATCAATTACAATACATTATTATTCATTGTAACAGAGTGCGTAGTATACAGGTAATGGTACAATGATTTTGGACAGCAGCAATAAACACATTTTCCCCTTTTAGTTGCACTGCATCTTTGAAGTCAATTAAAGGAATCTGGAACAACATAGACAATTCAAAAGTCTTCCTTAACTTAATGCAAACAGTTTTGGGGGATTTCTCGATTAAGGTATACACAGAAAACGAACTCAAGGTATCGTCAAACTGTGCCGAGTTTTTCAGAAGTGCGTCTTACTGGAGTCATCGGATTCATATCCTCATAATGAGGCTTCAACTTTGAGGCAGCAGGAGAAGCACAAAGGTTGTAATAATGTCTCAAACTGTGACCTGTATAGCAAGGCAACAGAGAACAAACACAAGGGAAGAAACTAAGGGAGGACACAGAAAGACCTTCCACCAACTCAAAAATAAAAACAACCTTTAAATGAGTTCCATACATGGCTTCAACAACACATTTATAGCCTTTCTAGTGTAGAATCATGTCCAAAATGACCCTTTGCTTTCTCTGTGAATTATCTTCCCATCTCACCATAACTCACTCTGCTGACCTCTTATACCTCAATCACATAGAGATATAAGCTAAAACCATTTCATTGACCCTTTAGGACACACATTATCATATGAGACACAATTTTATTTCTGTAAAAATAGATAAAGTCGAGGTTGGACTTATAAATGGATTCTAAGGTGTGTGTCTGTACACATATTCACGTTGGAACGAAACCCAATTTCAAGTAGAAATCCACCCACAGCGATACCATCACATTTACATGGAAACAGTTTCATAATGTTGCATCATTGAATTCATTTATTCATATATTTACTTTATAGCAAATTCTGCTTTAGTCATATCTAAGCTCCTGTGAATGACTTGTGAAATTAAACAGCATTGATGCCCTGGGTTGTTTTCTTTTTCTGCTGGGATAAAGTGAAAGGAGGATTAAAAAATAAACCAAACTTATTTGATCTGCGCTTCTTCTTAAAAGGCTCTGCTTCCTCCGGGCTTGCAGGTATCTACAGTTTGTAATTGGTTACTACCATTATGTAATTTATTGCATTTTATATATAAAAATGCTACTAATCCCTTCCTCTCGGGCTGAGTTTATTTCAACTCACCTGTATCCATGCTGAGTGTCCACACACATGCCGCCGTTGAAGCAAGGGTTTCTGGGATATGTGTTGCAGGGCTGATGGGATAGCTCTCTCCCTGAGCAGGAGCACACAGCGGTAGATTCCACCGTCACAGATACAAGACTCATGGTCCCACAATCCACCACTGTGGGCGTGTCCCGCACGTTCAGGACGTTGCTGCAGCCGCCGGCCCCGGCACACTCTGAGCTTGGACACTCATCCACCCGGATTTGGAACACGTTGACCTGCAGGAATGACTGGAGCTGGAGGGAGAAAGACAGAGAGAAATTAAGAGGTGGTTAGACCTGTCTATGTCAACGTTTAAAGAAAAACATGCGAATGAATCACATTACCAAGTAAAAGTTACCATGTTTTTCCACAACTTCTACCCTAGATCCAGCGTGGATTCTTGCCATGAATTGCAAGGAAGTGAAATGGCAAAGAATGGAGGAACTGGCACAAGCTACATGTGCTGTGTTGACTGGAGACCACTGGGCAACAATAAGAACCATCACTATCTTGTTGTAGCTGCAAAACCGATCCATGACAAATATTTGGTACTCGTTTGCTTTAGGTGTGATGAAAATGGAAAAAGCAATTTTGCTGAAGCATGCGCCAGTTTCTTGAAGTTGTACAGGAGTGGGAGGCAGTCAACATGGTCATCACTGTAGGAACAGACAGCAGCTCCCTGTGACACTGGCTTTGTCGATGCTTTAGCTAAGTGGTGGAAAATGTACCAACTTCATGCCAATATTTCAGAAATCATGATATAATGAAATACAAATCCCTCTGATTCCTCTTACCAGTGTGTCATGCATTTCTTTATTACAACACAATTTAGATCTACCCCAAAAAAAACACAATTTTAAAAGTCATTCTCCTGATTCAGTTGGACTGTACTGTTTAAGTCAACTAAGGGAGCCTGGTTGAACTAAGGCATTTAAAAATGTGTTCCTTAACAGACCATCAGTGTTTGGTGGTTTATCGATGACAAATGAAAATAACGTGTTTGGAACACGTTGACCGCAGGATTGAGTGTCGCACAATGGAGAAAGGCAGTGAAAAAGAAGAAGAGTATTGATTAAGGCTGTCTTTGTTAATGTAGCTCGCAATTAATCTGAAAACCGTAAGGCATTACAAGCTCAAAAACACCACCCAACTGCTAAATGGCCGTAAAATATATTTATTCAAATAGGTTAAAATAGGCATGATATTATAATCACACATTATATAATAAACAGATATGGGACAAAGGAAAAAAGATGGCATACATTATTGCAGTATTCAGTTACATATTTGTCAGGTAAAAGTCATTTTAAAATCTGAAACTCTTTGAAGTCTAGTTGCGATAGTAGCCGTAGGATCAAAAATCGAAATGCATCTTCGTAAATCAAAGAAAAAATAAATAAAGAACGGCTCTGTTTTAAATAACAGGGGAGTAAGGTCTACTGTACGGGAAGGTCTACTGTACGGGATCACTGAAAAGATTGAGTAATACACAATGTTGTATGGTATGTTTGTGCTATCTAGCTAGCAAAAAGTGAAGCGACACAATGTTAGAACTCAACAGGAACACAAAGGATGAAAGGGACCGCCTTCAGGGGACAAACCAAGTTTTTGGGAGTCACTAGTAAAACACAAGGAGAAACGTTATGAGGAGTTATATAGTTCCAACTACTGCAGACACTATAATTGTATATTTTTGTATGGGACCTGTACAGCTGATACCATGGGTAGTTGTGTGTATCTCTCTTTGTACAGGCTGTTAAACCTCTCTGTCAAAAGTGTGTAGACACAACAATCCCCCCCCCCCATTTTCCCTCCCACAAACACCATCTGTGTTCAATCAGTGGACACAAGCTAAAGCAGCGCCTGCTAAATGAATGAAGGAAGTGGTGGGCAGGGGCGTTATATAGTTAAATATTTAATTTCACTTTTGTTATTCACCATTTAAAATCCAATTTAAAACAACAAGTTACTTGGCATGACAACATAATACAAACACTACCTCAGTTTGTCTTACTTTATTGTTATTCAGAGCATGTGTTTTTTCTGTAACTCGCATGCACTTTCTGTACATGTTGCATCGACTTATTCCAATTTACATATTAAGTACTCACAATGCTATAGAGCAGCTGCGAGCATGACATGAGCCTTTTTGGGGATTTTGGGAAATTATTATTTAATGTATAAACCAAAACTTTCTAGTAATAAGACATCTAAATATATACTTCAGATTTAGGTGCAATATGGATGCAGCAGACATGTTCACATCATATAGAAGTCAATGTATTGAAATGCTAACATTGTATGATCAAAAATCCAACAAATTTTGTGTGTGTTTAGCAGCAAATTTAAGGTTCCCATATATAAATATAGAATATAAATCACATTTAAACTTATGAGCGATGTTGAGCTAATTTTCCACAGCAGCTGGATATCCTCACTAGAAAAATGAACTGACTAATCCATCTTTAACATGACAGTGATCTTCATGAGTACACTGTTGCACCTTTTGTGGTATGCTGCAGTTTCCTGTAATTTTATGAGTCTTTACATTTTAAATGTCTTCATGAATACTTAGTTATTTAAACATGTAAACCCTATCCCAGTACAAAACCTAATCAGGGTTCTTAACGAAATCCTTGACAGTGATAATGGTTAAACCAAAACATATGAATAGTTAATCCATTGCTGTTACCGAGTATATTTGCAAATCTAATTTCAGTTGTTCCTTTAACAATTTCATTTTTCCAACTCTTTTTTATGCTATATCCAAATATATCTGTTGTTCAAATTATAAGCCGGCAGCCATTGAATTAATTACAGTACTCTTACCTCCCCTCTCCATCCGTACACCACATTCTCACACATTGGCCTGAATTAATAACACTTGTCACTTCCTTTGTAGGTTACGGCTCAACAGAGTAATCCTGAGCAATCTTCGCCATCTGGTCCTTGGAAAATAGCTCTAGCAAGTCATCTAAGGAGCAGTGTACAAAATAACTTGTCTCAATATAAGCTATAGCCAGCCTCAAAATCGAGCAACATAGATGATCAGCTACCAACACTTTGCAATAAGTGGCATCAAAAAATGCAGACTCCCAATTATAAACCTAACTAATAAGAGGGAGTACTATCTAAATAACTTTCCTAGTCATTTTGCAGATACTTCTGGCGGGTACTTATTCAATGGAACCCAGTGGTACTTGAAAAAGACCATGGACTTGATACCGAGAAAATTAACCCGAGCCACTTTATTTCTCTGTCACACTAACCCTAACCCTAACCAAACACCCCACAACAGACCCTGGTAGAACCTGCTGCTCTGGAAAACACCAGTCACACCAAACATTTAGCACTACCTATTACTAAAGAATAGCCCGCATTCAAAGTGCAACTTTCCTTTCTCTGGCCAAATACTCAAAATTAACCTTCTATTATAAAACATAACCCACATTGGATTATTTAAAGCACTCTCCAAATAACTATGTCCTACCAAAAGTAGCACCGAAAACTCATACTACCAAAATGTGGCTTTGACGACGTCAACCCAAACCAGGTGTCAGCCATCTTCACTGATTTGGGGGGAGTTGATCATCAGGAAACTGAGGCTGAGGCCATCACAGAAACTGTTCCAACATGTACATTTAACACCATCGCTCAATGATCCATAATATCAGCCATTGACTGTAATATTGCCTAGCTAATTTAGTTTACACAGGCCAATAAACACATGGGTGTATGCACCAACAAACAGGAAAACAACAGCATGTTGAGGTGCAAAAGTGCAGATTCAACGGGAAAATGTATTACAGAACAATAGGCAGCTTAAGTCTGAGAACTGGAGCTATTTTCTGCTCCACTTCCTGATAAAAGTGGGCTAAATGGTGATGAGGCAGAAAGCAAACTATGATTCTTGAGGTTGAGCAGTTTGATAAAGCACTGGAAGGGTAAATGAAAATTAAACATGCAGTACATTTTTTTTCTCCGTATGTACCGTCCTTGGCTTGTTAGAGTGTCACAGGTCAAGGATATTTCATACATGTACTCATGTAGAGTATGCATGCACAAGGGCATAGACAATCACACTCTCACACCCAAATACACACAGAGGCACTCAATTTGAATGGCGTTGAACCGAAAGAGGGTCATTCCATGCTCAATGTTCTGGACTGATTGAACCTCATTCAGATTAGATTGCACTAACTAACCATGCACTTCACTTCTATTCCACATATTCCACCAAATGGGCTGATCTCCCATGGCTGTAACCTTCATTGGTGTGTTTTATGGATCATTGTGAATGCTTAATTGCTCAGATATCTGTATATATGTATATTCACCGGATCATTGCTTAACTCCGGTCATTTGTCATTTCTCTTAATACTGTTGATACATTCATTCTCATTTTAGTTTTTACTTTACTTTTATTCCCATGTATATTCCATGTGTAATATCTGTGTTTTTTCTTAATTTGTTGCTGCAATGACATCTGAATTTCCCTACGGGGATGAATAAAGGTCCTATCTATCTTATCTTATCTTATCTGTCTCATACAAGTCAAGCACATTTGCCGACATAAGTAGTGGACGTGTTTTTACATTCAGAAATGTAATTGAATCTTCGTAGATCATTACTGTAGAATGTCAAATCGAAGTCTTCATTGGTTTCACTTGGCTATTATGCCTCTGAAAGTACGTACAGCCTTGGGGAGATTCAATAAAACACGGACAGCGATGTGTCCGATTGAAATGATTGGATGGGTCCTATGGTTTATCATAAAGTGTGTCTATAAATACTATCTTCTGGATTCTTCGTGTTGGGTCTTACCTGACAGTTGATTCGTCCAACAAAAAGATGTGGAGATGGTTGTAAGTGCCTGATTTGTATCTCCTTTTAGACATGTGGCAGTGAAATGATCCAGGCAGCACCCGGAGGAACTAAATGTGAAAATGTAAATGTGCAAAAATGTTAGACGAGACATTAAAGAAATCTATTATGCTTTTCCGGTTATAACCCGTCCTTTCGTGTTATGTAGCTTTTTCTGCATGTACACGGTCTGCAAAGTCACAAACCCTCAAAGTTCACCCTGTAGTGAGTAAAACTCTAAAGCAGAAAAGACGTGTCTATGCTGCCCTTCAACGCCTCGTTGTAGATTTTTTTCTTCCGGGGGCTGTTGACATCACTAAATCTGGAGACCAATGGGCAAGTTGGTACGCCCATAGCTATAGAACAAAGGGCACACCCTCTGCCAACCGACCATTTACTGTTGGAAGGCTGAAATATCACTCTCTGTCCTAACTGAGCTCCGACAAGGCATTAGGACAGAGAGTGAATAGAGATACTATACAGAGATGCTGTATGAGAAAAACCAATGTGATTTTGGAACATTGAACAATGTAAATCTATTCTAGTACACCTCAACAATGGAATTATGATCAGTAAAAACTGCCACAATAAGGGACCTTAGTCAATTTCCCTGCCAGCTCCCTAGTGCAAATTATGTGCAAAAAATGTGCAAAAAGAGCCACAACTTTTATTTATTCAACTAAATCAATATTAATAGATATAGTCAAGACGTAAAAAAAAAAATCAGTGTCATGGTCTGTTTATTTTTAAGTTTTTTTATGTATTACCTCTTTATGTCTTGTCAAGTTTTACTTCCTGTCTTCCCTCATGTGTCAGATTGTCTGATTCTGTACACATGTTGCCCCTATGTTACCCTCCCCTCCCCAGTTGTGTCTTGTCTTGTGATTGCCCCTTTGTATTTAATCTTGTGCTCCTGGTCTGTTTATTTTTCCTGTGGTTTGGTTCTTGATCCCATGTTTTGGATGTCCCTGTTCTGCCCTCCTATGTTTCCTGTGTGTTCCCGGGTTGTTCTAGTTTTGTTTGCTAATTTTAGTTTAACCTTGCTTCCCCTGCAGTTTGTGTAAGTACATCTTTTCATTTTTGCTCCTGTAATTATATCTGCTTCCCGGTTTTTGTACTGCATTTGGGTCTGCATTTTTCCCAAAACATGACAGGCAGGAAGCTGGAGAGCAAAGATGATTTCTTTTTAAGTATTTCCGTGAGTTATCAAATTACAACGTTTTTGGTCATAGACTTTGAATCTTATGGTGAAACAACTTTGCAGAAACACAAGCACACTTCAAGAACACAATACAATCTACTATAAACCTTTACATTGATTTTTAAAGATTAAGCATGATTATTCATTTGTGTGAATTCATAGCAAACTATTTTCAAGACAATTCTATGCGGCTGGGGAAGAACCGGAAGAAAACATCTGAGGGTGAATAGTCTAACTGGAGAGACAAGACATTTATGTTCCATCGTACACATTCAAGGTTCAGCCAGAGAGTTTGCAGTTTATTCGGAGGGTTTTAAAAGCATAAAATACAGAATAATGTAAGCCTTACCCTTTAGATATATGTTACAATTTCATAACATATCAAAAAACTCTGATTACAATAGTTATACTTAAAATGTAGTTTAAACAATAAGAGGTCATGTGATGTGTACTGTGTACCATTTGACATTATAATGCAACAAGTGGAGAAAGGTTTGTTTTTATACAAATCCTGAATATTTAGCTGTATTGGAATCTATTGTAATGTATCTTTTTAAGCTGACTGTGACTGAATGAAGTGCACTATGCATTTTTATATTATACAACATACATGCATTATGAATTGATGGACAGACGTAAATAAGAGATGGAGTCCGGTCAACGGGGTCTCTCCTTAATGTAAGTCTGTGCTGGTTCCTTCCCAGCACAGGATAATGGATCCTTCAATTCCTAGACATTAAAAGACATGTAACATGCAGTTGGAAAAGGGTGGATGGGGGCGGAGAAGGGAGTCAAACAGTAGGGAGATGGCCCCGGCCGTGGCGCAACTGGCTGGGGCACCTGCACGGTACGCTGGCGACCCGGGTTCGATTCCCGACCCGTGGTCCTTTCCGGATCTCACCCCGACTCTCTCTCCCGCTTTCCTGTCACTCCCCACTGTCCTATCCGATGAAAGGCAAAAAGCCCCCAAAAATATCTTTAAAAAACAGTAGGGAGACACCTGGGAATGACGGGATAGTGAAGGAGTCATGCTGCGTGTCAGGTCGTTCAACAGAAGCAAGGAGACAGCTGAGATATTCACCAGGAAATAAGTTATTTTTGCCAGACACACCTAGTCTTGTAAAAAATTAGTGATTCTGTTCAAGGACTCCCAAAAGAGTGCTGAATTTGTCTTAGGTTGACATGCCAATAAGACATTTTCAATAATTTATAAGAATCATTGTTTTTCTTCAATAATTTGTCCTCTTTTCGGGCGGGGATGAACTGTGCATTGTGTCATGTTATACTCAAGAAAATGTTCCATCTTTTTTTTAACCCCCAAAGCTTAGATGAAAATGAATCAGCATGCCCTGTCGTATGTATATATTCTGCCTAACGGAATCTACAGACGCATAAGTAGGGTCTTTCAAAGGCTGAACCCTGTATAGCGAGTAACAAAGGACCAGAGGGTTGTATTGTTCCAACGCACTAAGAAGCCTCAACAATCCTCTCCACTGCCCTCAGGACTGGATTAATAATACAAGACTAACTTTGGTAGAAGAGCGTCAAACCAATGATTATTAAAAAGTAGGGAAAACCAATGTAGCGTCATTAAAAGTCAAGCAGAGAGAGCTGGACTGAACACACTGAGGGATAACTTTCATTGAGGAAAAAAGACGGAGAGAATAAAGATTTTTTTTCTGAGGCATTACTGGAGAATATGAATAATAGGCATCACTTCATCTCCTGCATCCCCCCCCCCCTCATTTCACCCCTTCCTTACCAGCTCCCCTCCCCTTTTGCTCTATCTCACCGCTTCTCATTCATCCTCTCCATCGCCACGCTTCACATCTCATTCTGATCAATGTCTTCTCCGGAGAACCTGACTGAATTCAGATGAAACGCTCGGCGCTCTCCTCACAAATCACACCTGAGAACCTGAGCTGCTGCAAGCACATCTTCTCTTCCTCTCTGCTTCCTCTGTCGCCATGCTTTTTGAATCCTAAGAACTTATTGGTATGCTTCTACACTTTTTCCGTAAACATCTCTTATATTTCACCTCATATCTTTTTGGGGAATAGTCAAAGAAACAAGGGTACGCAGTATTAAGATAAGTGAGGCAAAGTGTTGAGTGTGGATTGACCTGAACTGACCACCATGGACTGGATACATCCAATAACACACACACACACACACACACACACACACACACACACACACACACACACACACACACATATATGCAGACTGGCTCATTTCCTCTGAGAACATCGGGTTAGCTCTTTCTCTTTCTCTCCCCCGGCTGGTGAAATGCATGCAATTCAACTTTCTATGGTTCAAGCGTCCACACACACACACACACACACACACACACACACACACACACACACACACACACACACACACACACACACACACACACACACACACACACACACACACACACACACACACACACACACACACGAAAACACTGCACGTACTCCCATTCCGACTTTTGAAACGTGAAATGAGGTCCGACTGAGGCCAGCGGCCAGGCAGCTTCAGTGTGATGAAGTGAAACGTTTGTTTTCCACTAACTCTCCTCTAGGTAATGATCATGTGCTTTTTTTCAATTTTGCCCGGACGTCCCTCTCGGGTGGCCTTGAATGAAATGTATTAGTGCATTTTAAGACTGACTAAGATCTATGTAACGTTATACACCTTTCTCGTTTTAAACTGCAGAGTTCAACTGGAGTTTTTTTTTTTTTTTCTGCCACTGCCACAGCCAGAGTATAACAGGGATAATCCACACTGAGCAAGAGTCAAATTGGGTTGGATTTAAATGTTCTACACTCATGGAATATGAATCAAGTAAAAATAACGTTGCATTTCTTTGCTGGGTTGGGCCAGAAAAAAACTGTGTAAGACAACAGCCAAAATCAGGTCCCATTTCCCTGTTTCCCAAATCACAGAAAATGGTTTGTTTGTGGTTGACACTCATTTTTGGATAGAAGTATGTGTATTACTGACAATAAAAAGAAGTAAAAAATGTTCGCCATGAGTGTCATGTTCAGACAAACTGTCCAAGTTTTTTTGGCAAAATGAGTTTGTCTTTTGGATAAATAATGTGGCAGCTATTGATTAAGGCATACTTCCATTTCAAACCTTTTAAGGCTTAGCCTAAGGTTTTTTAGACAAGGTAGCAGTGGTATTCTCTCCTTATCTCTGAATTTATATTTCAAACATTTTTTTCTCATATACTACCTCTGTAAGAGAAGAAAACAGGCCCGGACTGGCCATCGGGAGCACCGAGAGGTTTCCCGGTGGACTGGTCTGTTAAGTGGCCTGCTGGCCTGAGGATCTTTTTTTATTTTTAGGTATTGTGAACGCAACACTGCGCAAATATGGGTCTGCCTCACACAGGGTGACTGGCTGTCTACATGATGTGGCCTGCCGACATGGCCACTTTCATACTGATCATAATTAAAGCCCTCGATGGGTCTCTGAGTGTCATTAAAGCTTGGCAGGGTATTTGTGGCGTGAGTCAGTGAGTGTGCGAACGAGCGAGCAAGAGAGAGAGACTGCGTGTACCGGTACTGGGGATTGTTGCTGTTAGCATCTGGTGCTAACTCCACGAATGGATATAAGGAGCTGTTTGTGCAATAAGGTGGAGCCTGTCAGTGAGACTGAGAGGCTGATAACTACAGCTAAGTGAAGTAGGCTAAAGGACTCTCTGAGTGTAGATGGTTTAGATGGTTAACTTTAGTCTAAGTTATCTCAGTGGCTGTCAAACAGTTTGGTCACAATTTATGTAAACACGTGTTTCCAACACACACCTTTATAATATTATTATAGAAATAGTAATAATATTATAGTTATAAAAATAACAGAGTAAATTAAAACAAGTATGAGATCATTCCAATGTATACTATAGCACAGTAAAACTAAAATACAGTTTGAAAGGGGACTGATTACTTAAATATGCATGAATAAAAAGAAAACATTTTAACTAGGTGAAATAAGATAAGAGAAACTTAAAAAACTTGTTGAGAGCTAAAGAGCTACAACTACCGTAGTCTTTACTGCTGCGTGAGAGGAGCAGGGGGTGAGGAGGGAGACAGGAGAGGCTGATTCAGGAGCCCAGACACACTCGAACAAAAACATTTAAAATAAATACATTTAAAAGTGTTGCTATATTGGATATGCTATGCTATTGGTCCTGGCCATGTTCTTTCATATTGTCTGATTATATAAATGTATACAGTTCTGTCTCATACGGGTGTTTCCATACATCTAATTTGTTTAATTTGCACCAGATTGACGCATTTAACTCCAAAATTGAAAATAAATATTCCGGGGGGAGCATGCCCCCAAACCCCCTACATAACTTGAGGTCCACCCCCACTTAAAATATGTACACATCGATAAGTCACCAAATACAATAGCACACGTTTTTAAATAGCAAACTATGTCCATTTGTTTCTATTGGGGTAGTAAAACCAGCAGCAGAGAGGAGCTGGCACGTACAGGGCCAACAATCCACAGTACGACATGTTATTGATGTCGGGGAGATTCAAACTATAGGGCTACTATGGGCAGCAATGCTGTAAATATTGGCGATACAACCAGCAAAATGTCCCCAAAAAAACTGGTAGTGGCTTGGCTGGGTGTTTATTTCCCGGTATGACTTATTGTCCCAATCTGGCCCTGGAAGAAGACATGCTACCTTTCTCCAAAATGGGACAACTGAATGCTGTAAACTAAAAAAGTTGTGATTTTGAACCAATTTAATGCTATGAAATTATCCAACTTTTTATTAGTTTTTTTTGTTGGCATGGTCATTAACACATTCATAAAAATAATTTGGTTTGATTCAAGCAATCACCACAGGACTTAATTATCCACTAATTCCCCATTTTTTTATGTTGAAAGAAATATTAAAAATATATGACTGTACCTATGCCAAGGTCATGATTTATTGCATTCAGTTTTTACATTTGGTTTTCCTTCCATGTGTCTGTCTGTGTCCCTGCTGGATATAAAACAAATACTGGCACAACATGGTGTCATGTTTTAGCAAAATATTCAAATATGTCTAAATGATTTTATGTATGTTGTGTCTTTGTTAGTAAAGTTTTGTTACTAAAGTTGCAAAATGTTACACAATGAAAAACAGACAAAGTATTCAGTGAAATAGTTCTCTGGCAGTCCATGTGATTTAATCTCTTGATTCATTTAAAATGTGTATAAATAGATTGGAGATGAGACAATGGTATGTCTCTTTCTGGCATGAGCTGGTGCATTAAATACACAAAGACAAAAGATACCACAAAGTCACAGCCTCTAAGATTACATTTCTGTTGTTTGAGTCTGCGCTCAACCAAATGATAATGAGCTTAAAGTGTCAACTCAGAGCTTTAATTGGATAGTTTATACATACACAAACACAGCCCAACAATTTAAAGTGTCAACAAATAGTTGGGCAAGTTCCACAAAGTCATAGTATTCAATATTTGGTTTAGGCTACTTAAATTGGACTCTGACAGTTACAAAGAACAGAGATCAGCATGAACTTATTTGATTGTTACTTGTTTCCGGGCTTTTTGTTTTGTCGTTAAGGAGTGAAAAGAAAACACTTAATACCACTCTTACATCCTAAAACCATTTTAGTTTCAATGTCTGTGTCTAGGACTTTGTGCTGCTACTTTGCCTCAAAATCAGAGGACAATGTCAAATAAAAACAAGATCTACTATACATTGTAGGTAGTAGTTTGATCACACACCTACGTTTGCACACCCACTTTACAGGTATTATTGAATTCACCTGTATACTGTTTACAGGAGATTAAGCTACCTCTTTTCCAACAAGGCTGTTCCAGGGCCTGTTTGGAGCAGATGCCCATTGCAATCCATTTTTGGGTTTCCACTGCAGTGGCGCAGACTCTCAGCCCTGAAGACTAGTTCCACTGGAGTTCTAACAATCTGTCCAGTCATCTCCAAGAGTAGCAACAGTTCATGGCAAAAAGTAAAAACTTTTCGCAGAAGCACTAGTGCTGAGATCCTGAAGTGGCTAGAATGTGTCCAACCACTTATAGCCACCACCAACCAGGCATATATGCGAAATATTATTTATCATTCACTATACGTTGAATGATCCCCCGTTTGATAATGTTGTGGTATTTTCTCCTTCAAAGCACTTATGGTGAATAATTAATATGCCATACTTCTGCCTTGTCTCCGACACTACAGAGTATTATATAAATTGTGATGCATTCTTTTATTAAACATAAACAAGCCATACAAGTACTATTTAGATTGGCTGTTAACCTTGTTATACATTAGCCAGAATGGCTTTTGTGGCATCATCCTTTGGTAAGCGGGAAACATCACATTATACACTATGTTTCCAAACATTGTCAATTAAAACCAAATAAAGTCAGCAAAAGTTGAATCACGGGGGGATACTAATAGCCACATCATGCTGGAGAAGTGCATATAGTTTGAGAACTTATCCTAGCAATTCAATCTAGTTTAGTAGATTTAATAGCAACATGAGCCGAGCTCCAACATAGGCCGTCATGATGTTGCTCCTCTCGGGGGGCTCTGGTCGGTCGGAAGGCTCACTGGCTCTGAGGTGTTTTGCAACTCAAACTAACAGGGGACAAAACTAACCCCAGCACAAAACGGACCTCATTTAAGTGGAAAAGGGGTAATATACTGTAGAAGGGAGAAAGGCTCTTCCAAATCTTTATTCAGACTCAGTGCTGGCATTTTTAAAAACAAACACAGGAGTTGACATTGCACCAGTTTTGGATCTGCTTCAGGTTTAAAGTGCTTCACAAACTCTGTTTTCCACTATTCTAACATGTTTACTTCTGCCAAGGGCCAAGTAATCTGAGTAGACTTTGTGATGTGTTTTCTGTTCAAAACTGTCAAACACAGTGAAGACTGCTTCACGTCATCCTCAGTTAGGCTTTAGTTGCCAAATGTAACTTGCAACTGTCAGATAATAAACAGCAGTCGGTTAAGCATATTATTTAAGGCTATTACCATAAAAGCTCAGAGTCTCCCAGGATTTGGTGCTGTGAAGCAGTTCTTCCTACGGTTTTTTGAGGTGTGCATCTATCACACATCATTGAGCTAGTTTTACATCATCACAAGCTTTATTTCTATAGTTGACATTTCTCATGCTGAATGCTTTGAAAGATAACCCAAAGTGGTCAGTGTTAACCTTTTATACTTTCTAGAAAAATTCAAATGCAATAAGCCGTTTTCACAGCCAACAATAGTCACAGGTGTTAACATTCACAATGACTCTGTTTTATTTATTTGTTGCACAAAGCAAATACTGTGAGTCAACGTAAAATACTGACATGTGAAAATGTCCTTTATGTGAGAGGATTGATAGAATATTGGCCTCAAAAATGTTTGTTTCATGGTTTATGTTTGTTAATACTCTGAGTTTGTGGTGTTCCTGTGTTTTTAGTCAGGCACAATAAAAAGCGTGTGCATCCATATCCAGCAGGCTCAATTACAGTTCTGTGATGTGGATGGTGACTCGTTTGACGGGCCGTAAAAGTTCTTATACTGGTGCTAAACCATCATACTATGGGGGTCACAGTCCCACCCTGTGTAATGGGGTCGCTCCAGATGAAAATTGCCAGGGCATTTTATAATGAAAATAACACTATACAGAGTTGCCAGTGGGAAAAATGCTCCCTCGTTCTGCAGAGGGAAGATTGTGTATGTCCTTGACACTAACAATACCGTATGTTCAAAATAAAAAATAAAAATGTACAGAACTCATACCGAACAGGGGCTATAAACCAGGGAATGAACTGAACCCTGATGTCAAACAGTAGTTTGTTGGACCCTGATACTTAAGATTTAATCATCAAAGCATATCGTATATGGGCTGTTGGAAATATAACATATCAATACAGTATAGATACAGGTTGAATAAAGGCAACAACACTTTAATGAAAAACAACAGCAGGAACAACAGCTTGAATGGAAGATTATAAACTATGTTTGATTTAAAATGCTAATAAACTCTATGTGTGTGTATTAATTTATTGTTTAACAAATAGTTTGGAGTTTCATGAATGAGCTTCAATTAGTTAGACTCCACTCAAGATGGCATCATAGCTGAAATACTGGATGGTCATAAGATATTGTTTTGGATATTGATATTGTTCGGGAAGAGCAAACCAACTACATCCAGCGCACAGAAACACTGGCTGGATCTGGATGTAAGTTTATTGAGAGTTTATTTTTGATATTGACTCAGAGCACACATTTTAGATAAAGACTCAACATTTAAAAAAACAAAAAACATATATATTGTTGAAGATGGCAAACATCGATCATGTAGCTTGAATAAAGTTGCATCACATTGTGACAGACGCATGGATTGCGATAGGCCTTTCAACTCATTCCTATTTGCTGTGTAACCGCTGGTCATTGGTCGAGAAGATTGCAGGTCACAAACAAATAAGACAATAAACTGGCCAACCCTCAGCCCCGGTACTCCCATGGCCAATCCACTCCTTTTGAGTACACTATCCCACCAAAGAAAGTTATCTCTCTATTTGACCTAACTCGCAGGTCTTTGGACTCTCCACAGGTCTGATATTTGAACATCTACCAGATGAGTCCGCTTTGCTTTGATTGAATCAATAACCATAGGCATAGGTGCCAAGCTCACAACACTGCACTTATAAGACATGTCCATCATAAATAAAAGCCTGCTTTAGAGAACAGTTAGGGGACAAAGTTGATACTGTATGTTTTGATGCCAAAGAGTTGTCTTTGCTCTGTAATGAGACACGATGTAGATGGAAATGGCTTAAACCCATGCATTTCACAGATGGCCATGATCCTAACTTGGCTGTGGCATTTTGTTTTCCTGCCATGCATAACTCCGAGCAGAGTGATGGAAAGTAAATAAGGGAAGTGGTCAGGACAAATAAGCATCAGTTTGTCGAAAAATACATACTTCTGATGTTCCTTCTTGTTTTATGCCTGTTAAAACTTGCAATGGAGAGATGTTTTCAGGCAACAGCAATCAAAGAAGAAAGCCGGGCACAACACTGTCAAGTAAACACTGTCATGAAAGCAGGTGAGATAGGTTTCCTACTTTAGGTTGTATTACATAAAAAGATACTTTGGTATTCATCTAGACATATATAGACCTGTTAAAGCACAAGCATACTCAAACATATGAAATCAGTTACTAAGCATGCTTTCCTGAAAAATAGACTGTAATTGGAACAACAGAAAGTTCTTTGAGCTCTTAGACGAAAGCTTCTGTTCACAGTGTTTACGGATGAAGTGTGTTGTTCTAAAATGAGTTTCTTATCTAGGGTGAGTCCAAGATGTTTAACACACTGCTCTGTCTTAACTGTTTTATTACTGATGCAGTTTGTGTACTTTGGTGCGTGTAGTACTTTGACTGACACATTTGATTTGTTGGAATTGAACGCAGGCTTCAGCCAAAACATTGCCAGAGGCAAGACTGCTGCCTGCAACTCAAATATGCCATATGGGATTTCTCTGTGGACTTATCCAGTGCCTTTGTGGTGCACTTGCTCAGTGGTGTGCAGCTGGTTGGATTATGTTATGGAGATTGTGTTTGTGTCATTCAAGAGAATGTGCTGCCAATCGATCAAGTCCTGGAATGGGAAGACATTCACCAAGAAATCACCTAACAAAATAACCAGATAGTAGAAACCTTTAGTGTCGATATGGATAAAAGGCAAAACAATAAAAAGACTTACCTTTTGTTTGTGGGCGGTTAGATAACCATGGATTTTCTCTTGCTGGAGGAAGGAGGTACCACCATGCACGGCAAAGCGAACATCCAGCATTTGCACCTTCACATCCATTAGGCTAAATATGTTGACATCCTCAGGTGGAACGTAGAGCATCTTAGACAGGAAGTCCACCAGCAGCTCATAGCGGCTCCGCTGCTTCCCTCTTAATTCAATGAACTCCTTTGCTGTGATGTCTGAGAAACACACACACACACACACACACACACACACACACACACACACACACACACACACACACACACACACACACACACACACACACACACACACACACACACACACACACAATTGGAATTTCAGACTGTATAGAAGTGGTCTCATTATTTCCACCCCCGCTCAAGGATAAATCCAATTATTTCCAAACTGTGGCCAAGTGCTGAACTTAAAAACAGTCCATAACACTGGAGACTGCAGCTGGGATGATACATTATTGAAAATGGCTCACTTGATCTGTCAAAACCTTTTGTTTGGTGATTTGTGTCTGTGTTGTATCCCTGTGTATGTGTGTGTGTGTGCTTGCAGGATTTCAATACCAAACTGTGCCAGTTACTCTTAACAATTTGTGGTTCAATTTCGGATGATACTTCACAACAGGCTCTGGAGGAGGAATCAAATTTGGCCTCTTTTTAAGATTATGAACATGCCTGATGTGTCATGGTTAATGGTTAATATAGGTCCAAGGAACATCAGAACCCTCCTTAACTACTTCCAGACATGGGGAGCACAATGATATTTTCAGACTTGTTTGATGGTTGTGAAAACCTGGATTTGAGCAGACAAGAGTTGAACAGCAGTAGATACAGCAACAAAAATGAAAATCACCCTTTTTTCGCTGAAATCAATTCCATTTTAGGGAACTGGTTCTTAAGGTACTTAAGAACCAGTTTGCTTTTCCACTGACCAGAACCCGAGAGCAGCCACGTCATGGCAGCACTGTGACGCCAGCGTGAATATCCCTTACAATAACAACAATAAACAAATTGGAGCAGTTGGCATGTTGTACAATTACAAAGCGAGATTGAATTGCAAGAAGGATTTCTCTAACTGTATACTCTTCTCTAGCTCTCTGTGCTGGGGGAGCAGATTACTAGTGATCGAGTTGAACCAATTCTCAGAGCTGAGAGCCAATGCAAAAATTGGGTTTGCAATCAAGCATCAACACTGAACTGGCCCTAAACCCATCTTGGTCGAAAAAGGGTAAAAGAGAAAGCCCCTGAAAGGGCAATGGCAAAGCTCAAAGAGTTTATTGGTTTATGAATGAGGTCCTGGGTAAACATTTTGGTATCAAGTTTAACCAAGTTGAGCTTATAGATCCCTGTAGGTGTTGCCATTGGTTTTCAGTTTTAAGCCTTCCCTTAACTCTAGCATGAGCCAGGCTCCTGAGAGGTAATATTTTCTTATAATCCCTCGCCCAACAGCGTCTGTATCCTTTTTTTCGCACTGATAGGCCATTAACGCCTCATCAGTCTCCATCTCTTTAGCACTTTGTACCGACTGTGCTGCTGTGACAACATTTCCATAAGGCAAGGACATCAATGGATACACAGCCCACACAAACCATACTCAGCAAGATAGCTTATCTAACAGCTTGAACCAACAACACGCTGGTAAACTCTTAACAGTGTAAGAAACGTTATTTTCATATGCTATATACATTTAGAAAAAAAGCTCACTTCAACCCAACAGAGTGATAAAGAAATGAGTCCTCAAACTAGAAAAGGAACATGTTACCAATTCCGTCTTTAATTCATTGTTTTTTTGATTGTGTTTTTGGTTTCTTGTCTAAAATAAGGTCCGTGGTTAACACAAGCTTAATAAATGTTAATGTTTTGGTCTACAACATAACATACATTCATTTATATTCCACTGGTGAATGTCTGAAGCTTCTGTCATAAAAACAGCAGTTGCTAACAAGGGACTATAATATAAGACTGCTAACTGTCATCACTCCGAACAATAGCCACCGTTAGCTTAGCGATATGGCCTTAACTAAGCTTTCGTATTCTGCCACTTACATTTTCAAATCAAAAATCATAAAAGACCTGTTATGTGTGGATATTTTCCTGCTGAACGAAAACCTTGTGAAATCCTACTGCTTTTTCTCAAGGGAGCTCTTGAGATGTTCACTTCCGGCAGCGCCAACAAACATATGTCATCACTGCATCACTCTACAGTCGATGCTAAAGCAAAAGTATGGTAGCACATGGATTAAAAAACTAAGTACTATTATGGAAAATTAGTTGGATCCATTTTGCCAAGTAAAAACAAAACAAAAAACGCAACCTGCAGCCCAACATAAAAGGTGTGAGACTATTTTCTCATAAAAAAAAATCAATAAATAACCTGTAAATCTCCCTCAGCATTTATGTATGTCTCTCCATCCTCGCATCATCTGTTCAGTTTAACAGCAACTTTATTGGGCAAGTGGAATAAATATAAATACAAAATGAAATCAAAAATGATGGTGCAAAATATTACATTATCATAATCTGTCAAGTTAAAAAAATACTATTAGTCCATTTCAGTATTTATTTTTGTTGCTCGAACCCTCTATCCTGGAGGGGTCAACACTTAGCATACCATTTACATCAACCTGTACAAATACCATAATTAAGAAATGTTTTGCTTTACATGATATTATGTATACACATATGTAATTATTTTCCCTTTCATTTCTAATATTTCACACAAGACAGGAAGAACACTATAGGTTTTTCTACTATCCTGAGTGTGATAATAAGTGCATGTGATGGAATATTGGCGTGGAAATTCATTTCTATGTCCCAGCCATTGTCTCCATGCACTTATCAGCCATTATGCAAATACATCTATTGGGCTGTCAGAGCAAAGCACCGACATTACTCTGAGGTATTCCTAGTGTTAAGGCAAATGAGGTCCCCCCCTTATGTGATCTTAATATAAGAAATCAAAGGGCAAAGGGCAACATGCTTATTCTTTGTAAAAAATACAAATCTAATGTAATATGAAGCTTCAGCAGTCTGTTACCAAATCAAGTGGGTTTAAGTCATGTATGAATGAAATTCCCTCTTTATGAATATGTGGAATTGTGTGCTAAAATAGGCACCAATAAGAGTCATCTTACATCAAAATAAGAATATTAAGGGATCTTTCTTGCAAATATAATATTTTTTTTAAATAGTGTTTTGTTATGTATTATTTAGATAACATAAAAATTAAAATATAAAGTTCCATTATTTCATAATTCCCTAAAATAAATCCATCCATCCATCCATCATCCATCCATCCTCCATCCATCCATCCATCCATCCATCCATCCATCCATCCATCCATCCATCCATCCATCCATCCATCCATCCATCCATCCATCCATCCATTCTCCCGCTTATCCGTCAGGGTCGCAGAGGTAACAGCTCCAGCAGAGAGCCCCAAACTTCCCTTTCCCTGGCCACATCAGCCAGCTCTGAATGGGGGATTCCAAGGCGCTCCCAGGCCAGCGAAGAGATATAATCCCTCCACCTGGTCCTAGGTCTACCCCTCGGTCTCTTCCCAGCTGGACGTGCCTGGAACACCTCCCTAGGGAAGTGCCCAGGTGGCATCCTCACTAGGGGCCCCAACCACCTTAACTGGCTCCTTTCAACGCGAAGGAGCAGCGGTTCTACTCCGAGTTCCTCCCGGATGACTGAACTTCTCACCTTATCCCAAAGGGAGATGCCAGCCACCCTGCGGAGAAATCCCATTTTGGCCGCTTGTATCCGCAATCTCATTCTTTTTGTCATGACCCATCCTTCATGACCATAAGTGAGGGTGGGAACGGAGATGGCCCGGTACACAGGGAGCTTTGCCTTCTGGCTCAGCTCTCTTTTCGTCACAACGGTGCGTTAAAGCGACTGCAGTACCGCTCCCGCTGCTCCGATTCTCCGGCACATCTCACAATCCATTGTTCCCTCACTCGAGAACAAAACCCCGAGTTACATGAACTCCTTCACTTGGGGCCTCATTCCCTACCTGGAGTGGACAGTCCTTCTGTTTCCTGCTGAGAACCATGGCCTCAGATTTCGAGGTGCTGATCCTCATCCCAGCCGCTTCACACTCAGCCGCGAACCGATCCAGTGAGTGATAAAGGTCACAGACCGATGAAGCCATTTGGACCACATCATCTGCAAAAAGCAGTGGTGCAATCCTTAGCCCACCGAACTGAAGACCCCCTCCCCCACGACTACGCCTCAAAATCCTGTCCATGAATATCACAAACAAGATTGGTGACAAAGCGCAGCCCTGGTGGAGGCCAACCCTCATCGGAAATGTATCCAACGTACTACCGAGGACCCGGACACAGCTCTCGCTTTGGGAGTACAGAAATTGGATGGCCCTGAGTAGAGACCCCCTTACCCCATACTCCCGCAGCACCCCCCACAGTATCTCCCTGGGAACCCGGTAATACGCCTTCTCCAAACCCACAAAGCACATGTAGACCGGATGAGCGTACTCTCACCCCCCCTCCAGGATCCTTGCGAGAGTAAAAAGCTGGTCCGTCGTTCCATGACCAGGACGAAATCCGCATTGTTCTTCCTCAATCTGAGGTTTGACAATCGGTCGGACCCTCCTTTCCAGCACCTTAGAGTAAACTTTCCCGGGGAGGCTGAGTAATGTGATGCCTCTGTAATTTGCACACACCTTCTGATCCCCCTTTTTAAAAAGAGGAACCACCACCACGGTCTGCCACTCCTTCGGCACTGTTTCCGACTTCCATGCAATGTTGATGAGACGTGTCAACCATGACAGTCCCTCAACACCCAGAGCCTTCAGCATTTCTGGGCGGATCTCATCCAACCCCGCGGCTTTGCCACTGTGGAGCTGTTTGACTACATCAGTGACTTCCCCCCGTGAGATTGGAGTTGATCCCCATTCATACTCCAGCTCCGCCTTTAACATAGAGGGCAGAGTTGTCGGGTTCAGGAGCTCAGTGTTCCTTCCACCGCCCTAACACACTATCAGTTGAGGTCAACAGCGTCCCATCCTTACTGTACACAGCTTGGATGGTTTCCTGCTTCCCCCTCCTGAGGTGTCGGACGGATTTCCAGAACAACTTTGGTGCAAACCGAAAGTCCTTCTCCATGGCTTCTCCGAACTTCCCCCACACCCGCTGCTTTGCCTCGGTCACGGCTGAACTGCTGCCCTTCGGACCTGTCGATATCTTGCAACTGCGTCAGGAGTACCCAGGGATAACATATCCCGGAAGGCCTCCTTCTTCAGTCGGACGGCTTCCCTGACCACCGGTGTCCACCAGGAGGTTCGAGGGTTACCGCCCCTTGAGGCACCTAAGACCTTGAGACCACAGCTCCCCGCCACAGCTTCAGCAATAGAGGCTTTGAACACCGCCCACTCTGGTTCAATGTCCCCATCCTCCACAGGGATGCCTGAAAAGCTCCGCTGGAGGTGTGACTTGAAGGCCTCCTGGACCTGGGATTCCTCCAGACGTTCCCAGTTCACCCGCACTACACATTTGGGCTTACCAGGTCTGTCCATAGGCTTCCCCTGCCACTCAACCTAACTCACCACCAGATGGTGATCAGTTGACAACTCCGCCCCTCTCTTCACCCAAGTGTCCAAAACATGCGGCCTCAGGTCCGATGATACGATAACAAAATCGATCATGGACCTTCTGCCTAGGGTGCTCTGGTACCACGTACACTTATGAGCATCCTTATGTTCGAACATGGTGTTTGTTATGGCCAATCCATGACTAGCACAGAAGTCCAGTAATAAACCACCACTCCGGTTCAGATCAGGGGGGCCGTTCCTCCCAATCACGCCCCAGTGTCTCCATCATTGCCAACGTGTGCGCTGAAGTCTCCCAGCACGACTAAGGAGTACCCTTTTGGGAGCCCCATACAGGACTTCTTTCAGGGTCTCCAAGAAGGCCGAATACTCTGAATTGCGACCCTCTCGTCCACTGAGGTAAACTCCAAAAAAGCGGCACTCAACCGGGGGCTTGCGTATCCCCACACCCGCTCGGCCTCTCACACCTTGGGCAACTCCGGAGAATAATAGAGTCCAACCCCTATCAAGAAGTAACGTTCCAGAGCCGACGCTGTGCGTACAGGTGAGCCCCACCAGATCCAACTGGTAACGCTCCACCTCCTGCACAAGTTCCGGTTCCTTCCCACCCAGAGAGGTGACGTTCCACGTTACCAAAGCTAGCTTCTGTCACCTGAGTCTGGTCCGTCGAGACCCTCTGCTTTCACTGCCACCCTTCTGGCAGCGCACCCGACCCCATCGCTGTTTCCCGTAGGTGGTGTATTATTATTGGTAATATTAATTCATACATATTTTAAATTAGGAAGTAATCTTTTCTATACACTAGAACCAGATATTTAGAGAACATACAGTCTCGCCTATGGCCGTTATATCTTCGGAAAGGTTGTTTGTTATGGTTATCAGCAGGACTATAGAAAATGTATAACCCAAAGAAAATCCATAATCTAAGGTAACTAAAGTAAATCATGAATTATATTGCAAACTTGAGAAAACAATCTAAGATCAAGCAAAGAAACATTTACGTTTCATCAGAGTGCCAACTACATTGTTCTGCAAACAATTATGCTAATCCACATTGTGTTAATACCTGTGTTGTCGTTATTGTGATACAAAGTGAAAAAAAGGTTTGGTACAAGAACATCAATAAACCCCTCTGAGAACGTCTGAGAGGATTCAATACCTATTTTCACAGTAACACATTGTCTTTTCTTTAAAACATTTCATTTAAGATATTGACTGATTACCTTTCAGGTTCACATATCTATCAGAAGTAGATTTTTTAAAGTAAAATAGTAGTACAATTTTAAAAGCCTTCAAAACTCTATAACAAAGCTTGACTTGGTCTAAAGCGTAACACTAAGAAAACAATGACCATTATAGTATTTTTCTTTTGCGTTGTCTGTGCGAAATCCCGAGCCTACAGGCGGGAGTCCGTTTGTGCACCACCACCTCCACTCCATTGAAACCTCTGGGAAGGAGAAGGCAGATGTGAGTTGTGAGGTTGGATCAAAGCCAGGTGCAAAGGCTGCCACTCTGTGTTACGAGTTACTACCCAGCCCCCATCCCTCCTGACTGTCTCTCTGTCTGCCCGTGTCCTTGTTTCTCCCGCAGGACTGAATGATGGGAGCTGACATTAGCCTCGATCCCTCTCGCTGTATCCGCTGAGCCCATTCTGAGCCCCATGTCTTGTCTCTTAATGCTTAGGCTCTGTATGCTTCTCCACACTCACAGACCTAATACCCCCGCCCCCAACCCTCTGTATGTTTCTGTTCTTTCATTGACTCTCCATGAGAACCACTGAGTCTCAAAATGTTGATTATGAAGACATTTTTGTGACAAAGGGCAGTTTCTGGTAGCCCTTGGAGTGAGTGCTTAAGTTAAAGGGGCCCTATTATGCTTTTGGTGGGTTTCCCTCTCCTGTAGTCTGTTCTATAGGTTTTTGTGTATGTAAATGGTCTAAAAAGGCTAAAATCCCAAAGTTCCCTCCAGAGGGAGTTTCTCTCCGACACACCCTGCCCGAAATGCTTCCATCAGATAAGATAAGATATGCTTTATTGACCCCAAAGTGGGATTTGGAAGTGGAACAGAACTAAAGGTAAATATATATAGAAGATGACCGTAAAAAATCAAATCTGTGGACTATCAAACTGTCAAATTAAAAACATGAAGGGCCAAATTACAGCTATAACATTTTTAAAAGTTGTTGTACGTATTATTTACTTATTTATTTAAGTGTGCAAGGAATAGTATATTAAACTACATAAAAATATAAAATGCACAGTGTGTTGAACGCCGCAACATAGTGACATCACTACTATTGGATAGTGCTCCAACACTTAGTATGTAGGGTGAACAGAGAGAGAAAGAGAGAGAGAGACAGAGAGAGAGCTTTAATCTCGGCAAGGCAGACTTAACTAGTGCCATCTTTGTGTATGCTCATTGCCATCCACATTTGTTCTTGAAATGGGATTTACAATGTCAGGGAGGGTGTAAGTAATGCTATAAGTAGAATATTTTCATAATCCTCGAGACTCAGAATCAATGAGACTGTTTACTCCAAAGCTCCACATGGAAAAATGTAATCCTGGAAATGGTTTCTGTAAAAAAAAATCCTCCGCAAACACAAACATGCACACCTCCAGGTGATCTCAGTCATTAATCCTTAATATTGCATTTTGCTTTGAAACCTGAAAGAGAACATGTTTTTTCATTTGTTGTGTGCTTATTCCTGAACCGCAGGTTTAAAGTTGTTTTGCTCTTTCAATTTCTGTAGAACCAGGGTACATTAAACCACAAACATCCATCAGTTACAAGTTGTTGACAAACCTAACCTTGTTTTTTTTAATTAAATGCACTGAAAATAGTTCCTTTCGCTAAAAATTTGAAAGCAATTTCTTTCATTTTCATTTCCGTATTTTCATCATAAAACACACAATTTGCTCGTCTACAATTCTGCAATGCCTTGCCTTCCACAAATATTGGAACCTGGGTGACAGCTGTTCTCCACAATATTGTCTCTGGGTTTGGTGCACATTCATTTACCTCTGCCCCGTCTCCAGAAGCAAATCCTTTTATCTACTTATATGAGGCTTGACTTTACCTTCCTCCCTTTCCTTTTCCTTCCCTCCCTTCCATTCGTCTTTGGAGTACCCACCCTCCCGCCCCTCTGCTTCTATTTCAATATCTCTGAAATCATGCAAATCGTTCAACCATGTCCCATTTCTCTAAAGCAAATTTAATTCTGAGCAGACAGCCGATGCGCTGTACATCAGGTAATGATGAATGCAACATGTGAGGAGAAGGTGCTGCCTGAGCAAAACCTCTCTACTAATTATTTTGCCAATATAATTAATGGAAACAGGCTTTTCTGTGTGTGCACCTACGACAGCTGAGATACCAGGAGGCGGGGATTAATAATGGGTGTAATCTTTTGCAAAGGGACACTCTTTAACGGAGAGTGTGGCAGTTCTGTGAAACACTGCAAACAACCAGAGCAAACAGTAATCAGTGCTCATTAATTTTCTATGACTGGAGACAAGAAGGCAAATAACATTCTCCACTCCCTTGTCAGCAGTACTAAGCTGAGCACAGTTTTATTTTTAAATTGGTTTTGCTTTAGGTCCTACATGGTGCTGTAATAGCAAAAAAAAAGGTCAAACATTTGAAATGAATGTATTGCTATACAAAGGAGCAGCAGACCAAAAAGTAGACATCCAAACTTTTAATTATAAGTCAAGGACATAATTGTGCCTATTTATCACGATTTACAGAGTCAGTATTTATTGGGAGAAACGTCTGTCTCGGAGTAAGTTATTCTGTAGGTTCAGGTTTAAATGAATTGCAATTGATAGTATTCAGATATGATTTCTACAGACATTGAGGTTAACTTTATTGGCTTGGCCCTGACAAAACCTGATCTGCTGAATATTATAAATATGTAAGAACATTTGTCATATAAAATAATTGCAGAGGTTGTTTGTGATCTCAATCCAGTTAAAGTCTGCCATGTGTTCACCTATTAAGTAAGAATTCCACATTAAATTACCATATATTTTTAAACACAGAGGTAATGTATATTAGTGCTGTGCAATTCAGCTTGTTATTTCTCGTTGTATGATTTGTTTGTCTGATTTTTTTTCTTCCTCTCTTCTGCTAGAGAGCATATCATCATGGAATAAAGGCCTCAAATGGAAGTTTATAATATTGTAGAATTATAAATTAGCAAATTCACATCTCTCTACACAGCATGTAGACTTATTTGCACCAGCACCGGAGCAAGAGGTTTTTGTAAATATATAGAATCATGATCAGACCTAGATATAATATAATATTTATGATATTTAATATAATTTCAAAGTCACATGAAGTCCCCTGGTTATAGTATCATGTGCAAATAGCGTTATTGCACTTTGTTTGGACTTGACGTTATTTGACTAGTTTTTCTGGAAGTTTCAACCACATCTAAAAATCTTTCACCACATTCACTAAGGTCAAGTTTCGGATTCCTAAGCTACCTTTATTACAACTGACAATGGAACTTAAGCCACATGATCGCCTGGAGCCGTCGAGTGGTGCCTAACACTAACACTAACACTAACACTTCGCAGCTGTGGGGAACACTGTACAAGACAACCTAAGTTAACTCTAACTCTAACCCTGACCCTAAACCACATAACCTTTCTGACCAGAAATAGACACAGGTGTGTGTGTCTCTGCAGAGTCAATCTTACCTGCCAGGCGGAGAGACGCAGAGTTGTAGATGGCCTCGTCTCGCAGCTCCCTCACATACACAGTGATGGTAGAGACGGCATCTTGCCAAACTCCATCCGACACACGGACCTGGAACTCGTAGACGCCAGGCGGGGCGTTCTCCTTGATGATCAGGAAGCCTGTTCGCTTGTTCAGGATGAAGTAACTGAGGGAAAGAGGAAACATAAACACCCACACCAGTATGAGAAAAACATTTACATTTTCGAATTTGCATGTTTAATGGACTCTTCTGTTCTTTGCGACCCTTCAAAGCTCTTTTACGTATACAAGCATGCATTCATACATTCCCACACCATTGGCTAGAGCAATTTGGAGTTAAGTATCTTGCCCAAGACACATTGATATGTTGACTGGAGCTGCAACTTTCTTTTACCATCTACATTCTGAGCCAAAGTAGCACTAAATCATTAGCAACCACATGGGTCAACCTGCAGAAAATGGGCCTTGTACATGATCAGACAGCCAATATGGTGAGCCAAATTGCTATCCCCTTTAAGCTTTGACTAAAATGGCCACCTTTCACACTTTCTTTAAGAAGTATTTACTAATAACAAGCCCCACTGAAGTGCACAGGGACGACTGAGGTCACTGAAGTTGCCACCACATGCGCCTGGCTACTGCAGATCCCCTGAGGACCGGATAACAATGCAAGAGCGTCCAACACTGGCTGCTGTGTTTGTAACATGTAATTTCACCACAGGCGAACACTGCTGCTATCAGCCTGAGTTATTTTCTAATGGCTTGGAGCCTGACAGGGTCAAGTTACTGAATCTGTAGGACTGACCGCTGGCGTGGTACTGATTAGTCATTAAGCTATTACAGACATGTCAGTGAGACTGCAGAGACCAGTAATTTCTGTGATTTGCCCATCAAAGGTCGACATGGTAACTAGATAAGTGGAATGAAATGCTCAGTATGACTACGTGCTTATTGTCTAAGCTCCAGAGTCAAACAGACTTTATTATATGGGAGGCTCCCCATGGGTTGGTGTCACAGCACAGATTGCATCCCTTCTACCCATTCATATTGAAAAGAAATGGAACAGTAAATACACGGACGGCTAACATAACTTGAAGGCCGGCAACAGACATGTTACGTGTTTTTTAACTCTCAGACTCAGCTGTTTGGTCCAATTTTGAGTGTTCTTGCACCACTGTTAGTAAGTAGTTCATTCTGTGATTTGATACAAAAGATGACTGTATGTCTAAAGTGTAGTGACCCATTAGTAGCGATAAAATGTTGAAGATCCCTCAAAATATTGTCCAGAAGTCGTGTCCCATTCGACATTGATCTGTATTCGATCTTACACACTTTATTTCTCACAAGTTTCTTGATCAAAGTACAGGAGATCCTGGTAAAAATATTACGTTTAAAAGATAAAATTATTGATATGCTAAGATTAAAATGTAATCCTGGAGATTCAGACTGTTAAAGTTGATTTAATGCACTAAATAAAATACATATCACTATGTTGGAGTTGTTTGAACTATATAAACATTGTACTGGTTAAGTTTGGGATATCTCTATTCGTCATTGAAGGTATGAATTTCTCACAATTTTCCAACTTATTTATTTTGCCTGCAGACATTATGTGCCTCCAAACTCAGTCCCTTCTTGCGAAATAACTCTCAACACAAATCAACGATCAACCAACATTTCTATAAAAATGCAATTCATCGATTTTTGTGAACTGGTTGCAATTTCTGTATGGTGTGGACTCATTTAAACATGAAGATGAATCTTACATTTAGGAAAATAATTTGACTGTCCAAAACAATTGTTATAATAAAGATATGAATCATAGAGCAAAGGAGAACACATATCTCAGTTAGCTTATAGTCTCTACACCATTCTCGTTCTATGGGTCTTGAAAACCTGTTGCAACTGTCCAGGATGAAGACATATCGAAACAAAAAACACTTTCATCACCGTCAGCCATGTGTTCCGATTTATGTTGCGTTAGAGTCGTTACTTTGTTTTCTGCTGTAAACCGATTGCCCCCTGGGACCATAATAGAAAGTGAGCAGAGACGATGCATTAGCGAGAGAAAGGCAAGGGTAGAATGAAATTGACTCTTAGGCACCGAGACATACGAGGAAGCAATTTCACTTGGTCCTTGTCTCCATGCTCCCCTTGTACAGTAAATGAGCTCATTCAAGTTTAATTATAGAGCCGATCCAAGGAACAGCCTTGGCAAATCAAATAATAAACCCCTTGTAGAGACAAGAGCCGCATTAAGTCATTGTGCGTCATATGCTCTAGAGGGTAGATTACATCTAAGTAGAACACTTAATTTCAGGTTTCAGTAAAAGAATATTTCTTTAATATAACTAGTAAAACCTTCCCATTTGGCACTTACCAGTTTGCTGAAGCCTCCTTCTACTTACATTAGTAGCCACTTCTATTCCAGTCAAAGCAGGACATTTGCTATTAAACTGTTGAACAAGATGCATTGGATAGTCTTACATGACACGTAGACTAAACCATAGGCATATCCTTTTTTATATAGCTTTTCTTAGATTCTTCCACCTTATCTACATATTTATTTATCACTTGGAAAGGAACTTGAAGTCATTGGCTTTGCTCCAAGGATTTGCTTTTACTAACTGTCCCAAAAGTCCACACTTGGCTGGGGAAAAGGACATTAAGTTACACTGCTCCATTTGCTTGAAATCAGTTTTTTTTTTTACAGATTTAAAGTGCTTCTTAATGACTTTGAAGCAGGCACATCTATGTGTAGATTCTTGGTTGGATTTCAGATGGTGACGATGATATGATCTCTTTTCTTGTTGTTGATTTGTTGTCTGAACCTGTGCTAGGACTATGGTGGCCGACAGGTGCCACCGAGCTACAAGGGCGCTAAACATCTCCATTAGGAGAAACGTGCTGCCTTTTCAGAAACAAAGCAAATATATAAAAAAAAAACGTGCCAAAAGACATGCAAATGAAGAAACATTTTCCAAAACTTGACAAAACATGCACAGCTTTTATTTAAAACACTACATAAACAAAACGCTGCAACTAAAAAAACGCTGCAAGAAGCTCAAAGCACAACGGAGCGGGCTTGGTACTAATTTGTCTTTGGGATATTTCAGACATGTCAGTGAGACTTGCAGAGGCCTTTCAATGATTTGCCTATCAAATGTCGGCCTGGTAACTGGATAAGTGGAATGAAATGCTCAGAATGACTGCGTGATGGTTGTCCAAGCTCCAGAGTCACAGACTTTATTAAAATTTAAGGCTCCCAAGTGGTGTCTTCCCACGGGTCCGTGTCACACCAGGGATTGCCTCCCTCTACCAATTTATTATTGAAAATAAATGACAAAGTAAACATGAGGATGGCTAACAAAAGATAAAGGCCGGCTTATGAAGTTGGCACAACTGTGTTTTAATATTCATCGTTCTTAAGCTGCAACGCCTTTCTCCCACTCAAAATGTTATAGGCCTCTGTATTATGTTTTCAGGATGTCCATTATAAAAGAGATTTAAAATATAAATGACACCTCTCCTGGTTCAATAAAATATGATGTGCTACATCAAAATCCTAATAACAATAATACAACCCAGTAGAAACCACTACAAAGCAGCCTTTTCCAATACTGTATATTTTAAAAGTACACAAATTGTGTTGTTTTTAATGCAACACAGTGAATATAGATATGTGACAAAAATGAAGAGACCATTCCCAATCTCTACCTGTATGGGAGCCATTCCATTCCAGTGTATGTTCCAACACAGAGAAATGTTGTTAGTAGTTTAGAGAATAAAACCAAATAATAATTTTACTCAAACACATACCTATAAAAAGTAAAACCAGAGAAACTACTAATTTTGCAGTGGTCTCTTAAGTTTTTTCAGAGCTGTTTATAAAGTATAAGCTATGATATGTGCAGTTTTGTAAAAACCCAGTACAGCTGTGCAAGGAACCTATGTCTAAAATTCAAACATATGAAGACTGTTATAGAATGTTAATCCCTCATATGAAACCCAATCCTCTATACGAGCTGAGCTTTTACTTCAAGAGAGAAGGGAGAGACGTTTTCAGTACAGCTAAGTTTGTAAGATGACGAAGAAGGTGTTATGAGGTGATGGAGCGTAACCGTATGGAATTTGTAGCCCCTGTGTGTGAGTGTGCAAGTGTGTTAAAGTGAAATATGTATCTGCTCATCTATAGCAGGTAACAGGACACGTTAGCAAAAAGGGATAAACAAGGAAAAATTAGAAAATCGACCTGAGCAGGAACATTGGACCGGATGGTAATGGAGGAAAAGGGTGATAAAAACATGGTAAATAATTGAAGACTCCACAGATGTATTAGGCTGATTTAATAAGGGAGTTGCAGCTTAATCAATACATCAGGGAAGCTGCTCTGTAGTTGATTGCTGACCACATTGCAAACAAGTAATAAGGACTATGCTTTAAAAAACACGTTTTTAGAAGTTGTAGCCAGCAATAAATCAGTGAACAGCAGTACAATGCAGTGGTTCTGCAAAGTATAAGGGCTTCTTTAGTACATACCTCTCAAGAATTGATTGAAAACAAAACAAAAAAACATCTGGCCTTCTTCTTCCTGAGAGATATTTCACTCAGGGGTGTTGCATTATTTAAAGTCTAAATCAATCACGACAAAAATCACATAATGTAGACACAGCGGGCGGCGAGATTAGCTGGATTTAAAATGGCTCAGGGCTTGAATGCAACGTGTGACACTGTGATCTCCATAAGGTTTGCTTTACAGAGTGTAGATGGTGATGCTTGACTGAGACAGCAGCGCATACAGCTGCAGCTGCCAGTAGATCCCATAAACTGTAATATATTTTGGTTTCAGGGATTTGTCTTTTCACCTTTTCTTTGGCCTACTACAGAGATACACTCATCAGCACTAGGTGAGTTGCGGATGCAGGTTTGAATCTGGCTTGCGGTCCTTTTATGTGTCATCCACACTATCTGATTTTTAAAAAAAATGGTTTGTAAATAAAATAATTTCAACAAAACACTTTTTTTTTTCATATTTAAATGTTTATTGGCCAATCAATGATTCAGGCCAAAACAATTGTTAGCATTAACAAATCTTGCACTTTGCAGCTATTTTTCTTCCCTGTCGCATAGGGTTGTTATGTGAGAAAGCCGAATGGTTAATGAAGCGTCCTATTACTTACCTTGGCAGATGTCCTTCAAACACATATGTCTTATTGTCCCAGTCATCAGGGTCAGGGGAGTAGACCTTTCCAAGCACAGTTGTTGGCATACGACCTGATAAAAGACAACAAACCAATATTAGGTGACCATTAACGCTGTGCATATACATTTGTATAGCACATATACTATAATATATGTATACTGGCTTTCCAGTTATTCAGTGACATTTCGAGGGTAGGATTAGGTGTTGATTATCAGCCTCTTCATGTCCATGCATTTAAGTCTGTGCTGCGTGGGTTATACCTATAATACCTGTATTAGAATAAGCTTTGAAAAACATGCCAATACACATATCCCACACACGGGAAACAATGAAGAAAATGTATTAATACGTTTATCATAAAAACGCCTGAACGTACATATCTCAGGCTACTTTCAAATTCACCATGTAGCAGAAGGAAATGCATAACAGACAACACTAATACTAGGTAGAATAATGTAGAAATGTAACACAACTCCAGCAATTTTATTTCAAAATGAGACCGTACGGTGAGCAGAAGGCAAAATATAGCCATCTCTTTTGACTTTGTAAAGCTATAAGTCGCTTCTGGGAAATATATACTGTGGGAAAGAGAGAAAAGTCAATTATGTTTGGTATTTCTCTAAATATAAAGCCACAAATACTACTACTTTGAAAAACACCAGATAAGATCACCAAGAATGATTCATTTAATATTCAATATATTAACAAGAGTCGCAGTAACCAAATAAAGGACTTTGAGTGAAAAATGATAACCTCATAAACTATAAATGGAAGGATCTTGTAAATAAAATATATATTTGAAAAATGGACAAGGTATACAAAAGAAAACATTATTAATGAGCCTCCAAGTTGTTGTTGACATTCTCCATATTGTGAAAATCAATGATTTATCCATTATCTGTTAATTAAATACATTTGTGTGTCTTTTTTTCTGATTCGTTGATTGTTATTTTATGTATTGTAGTCACAGGTTTTTTGAGATACAAATAGACTGTAGTCTGAGAGCAGATACTGTGGTTGAGTGTATATCCTTAAACTTGAAGGCAATAAGCTCAAGACGAATAATCATTAAAGTCATGATTAAATGAACGTGAACTGGAGCAGTGGCTTGCCTTTGTGACCCTTGGAATAGCACCATGGGAGTCATTCTGACTAACAACCGATCATGCGGACAAAGATAATGTGGTGACAGTGGGTGGTTGAGGCAGAGGTGAAACGCACAATAAAAATGATGTGTGCCTGTGTGCGTTAATTACTGAGCTCTGATTAGGAATGAATCGGCTGGCAGTATCACATTCACCCACAGAGACTGAAAAATACCTCAAAGCTAAATAATTTGATTCAGACCAGTTAGACAAATGTAGCTAAGTCAATTCTCCTCGTGTTCTGAGCGGTATATCCTGAAGTTGGAGATGACATCTCACCTCTGTGACTATTGATGAAAATCTTCTTCTCCCCCGCCACATGTGGGTGATCATTTTGGTCACCGATAGTCACGGTTAGGGTGCTGGTCACTGTTTTGGCAGGATGGCCGCTGTCACTCATGATGATAGGGATGAGGAACTCTTTCTGGCGTTCGCGGTCAAATGTCCTCAGAGCTGTTAGAGTCGCGGTGCCATTTAGGTTGTCCTGGAGATAGAGATCATTGCTATGGCGATACTCAGGGGAGACTGTGAAGTGGAAGGGCGGACCGTTCTCTGGAGAGTCCCGGTCCACAGCTCGCAGGAGGGTCGATGTTTGGTTCATCCTTACTACCTAAACAAGAAGGAAGAGCGTGAGGGATTTTGGGTTGCAAAATTGTGTTCAAAGTTGAAACACAATAGTAATTGGTGAATCTAGACATTCAGCAGTCTTGATAGCAGACCGTTGCTATGGACGGTCGGAACAAGTGACTATGTGCAGTGAAAGCAATACATCAGCTGTGGCAGAAAAACACATTTGTTTTCCTTTGTTGTAAAACACCACAGAATACCTGAATATTAATTTCTTATATTTTTGGAGAGCTGGAAACTTTAAATTCATGATTGCTAGAGAACAAAGCAAATAACAAAATAAATAGAATAAGAATAGAGCGAAGGAGAAGAAAAAATGTTGAAGACACACAGCTGGAAGACAGAATATTTAGTAGACAAGTAGTGCCATAGGAAACAAAGGGGAACAGACGGACAGTTACGGGTCAGAACAGTTACGTTGCTGTCGCCACAGTTCCAGTCAGTGGTGTGCAGTTGAATGATGATAGGATTGCTTTAGCTAAGCTAAAGCAATCCTATCATTCTTAGTTCACCATGCCTGTGTTCCATTGGCTGTATTGCTGCCATTTGCTGCATGTTATCCTGAACAATTCTTCTTCTAGCTCCCTTTTACCAAAGCAAAGGGTTGTATTAGCATGTTAACTTGACATCAAACCCAGTCAAACCTACCTGTGGTCCTGCCACGTTCTCGAACACTACTGGGGAGTATGCCACCTCAAACTCCGGACCGTTGTCGTTCACATCCAACAGTGGCAGCTGGACAGTGGCACTACCTGTTAGAGGTGGAACACCATGATCTGTTGCCATGACAACCAAGGCATGCTGTGCTATCTTCTCCCGATCCAGAGGCCGGGCCACAGAGAGGACACCGGACTGGTCAATGGTGAAGAGCCCTTCAGGATCGGAGTCCTCTGTTAGGCTGTAGGTGATGTCGCGGTTCTGTCCTGAATCAGAGTCGCTGGCCACCAAACGGGCTACACTGGTCCCCACGCTGATATCCTCAGGGAGGGGGGCCAGTGACAGGAGGTGTGGAATGAAGACGGGAGCATGGTCATTGTAGTCCTCTACCTCCACCACACAGTGCAGCAGGCTGGAAAAGTCCAGGTCTTCAACCTGAAACAGAAACCTCATACAGTCTCAAGAACTCAAACAAAGTACAAGTACCCCGAAATTAAACTGAAGTACATTTACTCAAATATTGTACTAAATTACAACTTCACTTTACTGTGCTTGAGGTTTTTCCAATTTTGTTTATGGAAGAAAATGGAAGAAGTTCTGTTATTTTTCTATACGAGATATGTCCTTATCTGAATCAAAGGTCTGTGGACAGAGGGTGTCTTATTCTTTTAATTATTGCAATCAAATAACGTATAATATTGTATCATATCATCTTATATTTGTTAGGTGGTAGTACTTTTACTTTTGCTGCTAGTATATTTAGATGCAAATACTTTTTGTAAGTTTCAACACGGTAGTATTACTTAATCGAAAATAATAATAATTTGAAGTATTTTGTCCAACCTTTGCATTCTAAAGCAGTATAAGCAAGATTGATATGTAACTGTGTTCTGCAGATGATTCCTGGTACCTTCCCAACAGCTACCTCTCACTACCTCAAATATGAGAAGTTGTCTCGGGAAGCTTTAAAGTTCTTGTCTGTAGCTGACATGTGACAACTTCTGTGACTGACTTTATAGTTCTCTTCACCTAGACAGTCCTAAGTCTTGGCTTTTGACAGAGGCACTGACAGGGTGATTTGAGGGTTTTCGAATATTGAACGAAAACAATTAATGAGGTGAATGCTTGTGAATTTCCCAAAACATTTCTTTTCATCAGTTACCACAATTGCTCAAACTTTTCCAGGAACATACCGCATGTGAAAGTACCCTATCATTAGATTCCAATTACAATCCATTTCATATTCTGCTACCACAGCACTGTCATCATCTGGCTTTTGCCTGTCTTCACTCAGACTCAATTTCTCTATATCCCCTTCACACATGCTGCGCAGCCTTCACTGAAGGTTCCTCCCACAAAAGTGAAGTTAAACTTTTTGATTCACAGCCTGAATTAAAGTAACCTTCAAAGGTTTTTTTAGGAACAGCTGCGACATACCTTCAGTGTGAGGTTGAACCTTTGCTCGCTATGTCGTTCATAGTCGAGGCGTTTCTTCAGCCTTAGGGTGCCGCGCTGCTCCTGCTTGTGACTGACCATGTAGAACTTCTGCTCTTGGTCTCCGGCCACAACACTGAAGGTCAGCAGGGCGTTTTCTCCAGTGTCTCTGTCCTCTGCAGCAATCTCTAGGACCTTAGAAAAAGCAAAAACATCATGCAAATAATTGGGAATTATCAGGATTAATTGCTTCTTGATACATAAATGACAAAAATAAATCTAAAAAGGAATTCAACATGCAAATACATGCAGTGAGGGAGAACCCTTCAATGTGTATTCAGATTTGTGAAGATAGCAAAACTCTGCGTTATTTTATAATGCAAGTTTCCCTTTGCTAGTCAAATGATTGAATATACTTGCAACAGCTCTTCTATGTTAAATAGGTCCAAGCAGTAACAATGATTTTTCTTTCTTTATTGTAACCCCCTGAAAAGTTGTGTTTTTGAGCTTGGGATGCCTGTCTCTGCCTGTTTGGCACTGATTTTCAATGAAACTTGGTGGAAGGTTGTAGCAAGGAAAAAAAAAAACTTTCAATTTTGGAACGACCCAAATCTCAGTGCGGAATACAATTGTTAGATAGGCAATTCAAGAGAGTCGGAATAATTGGAAACATTAGTCAGTTAAAAAAATCCTGTAAAGGCCCTTCAATTAGTAACAACAACACAGGAACTGATAGAATAGATAGAGATAGAATCGGAGGATGAAACCCTCTTTATTAGTCACATACATGCACACAGCAGAGCACACACACTGAAATTAGTCCTCTGCATTTAACCCATCCTAGTGCTAGGAGCAGTGGGCAGCAATTGTGCAGCGCCCGGGGAGCAATGGGGAGAGGGGATTGGAGGGGTCCGGTGCCTTGCTCAAGGGCACCACAGCAGGGCCTAGGAGGTGAACTGGGACCTCTCCAAGTAGCAGTCCACTTTCCATATTTCAAGTCTGTTCGGGGCCTTGAACCGGCGACCCTACGATTAATTTCAACATGTTCTTAAAACGCTCTGATCAATAAAATACAACAAGTCTAAAACTTGTTAGTAAAACCCCTGTTGTTTTCACATAACACGTTTAACCACAGGAATGAACCAAAGTGAGAAGAATGACTTCCGTATTTGGAAAATGAGACCATTCAAAGAGCATGAGGATTCACCATTGGCCTTGGTAAAGGTCTTTACTCTGTCAGTTTAGTTTATTTACTTAAATAGATGGCAATAATCAACTTTTGATGTCAGACATCAGCTGTTGTTTTATACTTCAAATCTAGCCAGATAGGCATTTTCTAGGAAATCACAAAACTTATAGTTAAAATGAGAAGGGATTTACCTTTAAAGGTTTAGCTTTTCAACTGAAATGATCTATGAGTAGAGCTACAACTCGTGTATAATAAAATAAATAAATAAATAAAACATTGAATGCTGAAGAATATATTCAATATTGCCACCAAATTCTGAGTTGATTTAAAACAAATACAATTAATTGGTTTCTGTGACAAATAGCTGTAGTTCTGACTCACCTCTGCATTGACCTCTGCATTCTCAGAGATCCTTGCAATGCAGGAGTGATCCATGAATCTTGGAGCATGATCATTCACATCCTTGATCTGAATGGTAGCAGTTCCAGTTCCCGTCATCCCTCCACCATCTCTGGCCTCCACCACCAGAAGGTAGGACTCCACTTGCTCTCTGTCAAGGCCTCCCATGGCCACAGTGATGGTCCCAGTGGTGGGATTGATCATGAACATTTCTGAGAAGGTAGGCACTCCTCCTACATCGACGTTTGTGGCATCTAAACTACCAATAATCCTGTATGACAGCACAGCGTTCTGGCCCACCGCAGAGTCGTCCAGATCGGTGGCCGTCATCTCCATCACAGACGTCCCCACAACCGAGTTCTCTGCTACGTCTCCATGGCAGCTTGGGGCACAGGTGAAGATGGGCGCGTTGTCATTGATGTCCCAAACATTGATGATGACGTCTGTGAAGCCTGTCAGACCTTCGCCGCCCTCGTCTGTGGCCAACACGACAAAACGCCAAACGGCACGCTCTTCGCGATCCAGTGTCCGCTGGGCGTATATCTTTCCTGTGATCTCATCAATTATGAATTCACTCTCTGCACCCTGGCCATGCAGAGAGTAGCGTAGGGCCTCCTGGTCAGCATCTTTATCTGGATCTGATGCTGTAACCTACAACATCAAACACAAAGCAACACAGAGAGGTTGATGAGAGTGTAATCACTTTTTCCCCACTATTTAATTATTCAAATGCTGCTGACTTGGTGTGATATCTTGACTGGAGGCACTTCCGAGCAGCTCTGTGTAGTTAGTTAGTTAAAGTCTCCGGTAGGTAAGCCTGGAAGAAATCCAACCTCCTCAACCCCAACTCTCACCCCAGCTCTTTTCTTTCAGCCTGCTCCTTCTCAGTCAACCTCAACACATCAACATCAATTACACCCTGGGCAGCACAGATATGTTTCAATTTAGCATGGCAGTAATTTCAGTGTGATGTAGAGACAAAATTAACTTTAAAAGAGTGAGAAATGAGCTCTTACATATGTAGAGAGCAGCAGGGCTTCTATAAATGAATGGGTATTTTGTGTAATGCAGTACAGCTAAATAATGGTAAGAACAAATTCAGAGTGATGTATACATCTACAACCAATCTTAACTAGATTTATTTAACTGTGGTAATTTAAAGAACATCAGCTTGAATCAAAGAAAGAGATTTAAAGAAAGACAGACATAGCTTCAGGATGAAAGTTTTAGCCATCATGCAACTGCCCACACACAGCTACACAGTATTAAATTAACACAAACTAAAAATCAATTCAAGAAATTATACATATAAACACTCTTTCTACTCAGGACTTAATAATGCAAGACAAATTCAACGAATCTCAGACTTTTCCAAGCGGAAGAAAATGTTACTTTTGAAAATAAGAAAGGCTTTAACAAATTTGCAAGGCTAGAACATTGTAATATGAGACTTTTAAGGCCATTGTATTCATTGTACAACCTATAGTTATGTTTGCAATTGATTGTTAATAAAGCTCCATTCCCACATTGTTACTATTGCTATGCATGCTAAACGTTTCATTCTCATTACAGGAAGGGATTGACTCCTCAATATGTCTGGTACTTTTTGAAAGAAGGTTTCTTAATTTCAGAGAGTATTAGACAAAAGCATCTTCTTCTTTGGCTATTTTGTATTTGTTGATTCATTGATACAGACATTCAATCAAACGCTTATAAAGAAACATTTTCAGGGTATCAAAATGTTACAAATAACTTTCACAAAAGCAAAACCAAACTGTCAAAGAATTTAAGGTCACAAACTTAATTATACACTCATAGTCTTTTTTAGTGTTGGACAGGACAATATGTTGGGAACTCACATCTTACTGTATTGAAGAGACTTGAAACTAGCAATTTACATAATAAATTCCTATGAAAAATGTTGTAGGGTCCACTTTTTCATAGACTTCTACACAATCTGACATCTTTTTCAACAAGCTGCTGGCTATCTATAGTATTCTGTCTATCTAGTATTCTGTCTAATGTAATAGAGCTTTATAATGGTAAGAACAAATTCAGAGTTGTTTAGTAGGGTCATTTTTTCATAGACTTCTACACAATCAGATATCTTTTTTGACTTGTTGGCGTTTCTTTTCAGCCCCAGAAGTTGCACCTTGGTGATAACACAGGAAATATGCGCAGTATGAGACAGAAACAGATGACTGCAAAACCTCTCACAAACTCTTCCATTCAGCTGAATATTAACTTGAATGTACCTGTAACACAAACACCGGTGAGCCATCCAGCTCCTCCGTAACGCTGCCGTAGTATTCGTTAACGGTGAACACAGGAGCCTCGTCATTCTTGTTGACCACGTTGACCGTCACAGTCGAGTAATCCTCCCACTTTCCATCTGAAGCCAGGACATGGAGCTTGTACCTGAACAGGAGTATCAGCTTTGTCAGGGGCTTTCACAAAGTAAGATGCCAATTGCATGTTTGTAAAAACACTTTCTCAAAATGGTGTTAAACGCTTCAACTATTGTTGATTTGAAGTATCAGAAATGGATTTTAAAGGTTTTGCATATATAGTGCCAGGAACAAAAAAAAAAAAAAAAAAGGAATACAACAGGGGAAATAACACAACATTTGGAAGTAAAGGCATTAACTTGAGTGTGTTCCTACCTTTTGTTCTGTTCGTAGTCCAGTGGCTGGGCGATGAAGATAGTGCCCACCTCTGGTTCTACATCAAACACCCCTCCCGTGTTCCCTGATGTGATCTGGTAGCGAAGCTTAGCGTTTCCACCTGCAGAACAGGAAAAGATACAGGTTAAAGAATGCATGACGGATTGTATAAATGAACCTTAGTTGCAAGTCTCATGCAAGTCGTATTGGAGCCCTGGCCAGAAGCTTATATCTTGTATTTGTAACATGAAAGAGCTTTGGAGGTTTGGAAGTCCTTTCCTGTCTGTTTCTACCATTCCACCGATCAGTCTTCATTTACTGAGATAGATAGCATCAATCTGCTTTAGCTGGCAGTAGAGTAAAATCAAATATCCAGTGTTTGGTTTGTTTTGATAGTTATCAGCCATTAAAGAACAAGCAGCCTCTGCCATCACGAAGGTGAATACTACACCTGTTGCATTGGAATAGCAGTTAGTGATCCGCTATCTAATTATCATCCTAGCTCTCAAACCAAAACATTTCTTTTGATTTTAGTTAAGAGGCTGTTTCACACCAGACACAATCCAAACACAACTTGAAGAGCTGACATTCAACAGTCACATGTATATTAAATAATCAACATCAGGTAACAATTACCCTTTCATTTCAAGGTAGACCATATTTGGAAATAAAGAAAAAACATAAAATAATGTACTTTTATTACATTTTGCATTATAGGTACATCCCATAAACATAACCTAATTTCCTAGAAAATGCCTATCTGGCTAGATTTGAACCTAACACCAAAAGAATACACAGACCGTTTGGTAAAACTTTCCATGACTACAATGTATATAATGCATTATAAATATACGTATCTGCACATGTAGCTTTGTTTATTTATAGATAAATGCACTCATCAATATTCTTTTTTTTTTTTTAACAATTACCCAATTAACACATAACTACATTTCAAGCCCAAGTATCATAATGCTTCTACATTGTTGGTCACACTTTTAATTTTTTTTTTAAATCATGTTTATTATCTTTACAGTTAATACTTATAGTCACTTATATATAGCCAGCTTGTAATATATTTGCCTATAGGCCAAATGTGTCATTACTTTACTCAAGCACCCAACGACCACACGAAAAACACATTAATCAGAAGATCATAATGGCTTTAATAATTAATAAGGAGATGTAATCAGTTTGAAACACTGTAAAGTTATTGTTAAAGGGCAATTTTTAAAGGTGTAAAATTGATCCAGAAAGCCTTGAGCACTTATCTTCTAGATGTGCTGGAGTAAAGTATCAAAAATAGTCTAAAAAAGATCTCAAAAATATATAGTTTTAATGCAGCGTCCCTCTCTGAAACATTGATGATAAGGTTATGCATTACCATTCTCTGTCAGATATAGCCCTTTGTAGAACATGAGAGACATTTGATAGCTAAGACTATATCCAACAGAAGTGTGTTAATGGTGGATTGGTTCAAACAGTAGAAAATCCCCAGAGACATCCAGAGTGGGTACCTGCGATCCTGTGTGCTGAAACATGTACACTTTACTGCTGGATGTGTGCACAAGCTTTATTGAGCATAGCTTCATTACCATACTGGCTAGAAAACAACTCTGAGCTTTCCTTAGACTGGTGTCTACGGTATGTCAGTTCTGACATTGAATGCTGTTGTCAGGTTGTGTTCCTGAAGAACTCCTTATGTTCTAAGTGATTAACATCTAGTGTCTTCCATTTGTGGCAAAAGGGCCATAGCTCAATTGAACTCAGCAGCGGAATGTGATATAATTCAATTGGATGGTGTTTACTTTGACAAAGAGGTATGCAGAGATACACACAATAACCATTGATATGGCTTCTTGCACAATACACAGGCCAGGATCAGCAATAAAGAGGCTATTAAGCATGACAAATTGAAATACACAGGAGGGGGTGGGCAGATAGGTATGGAAATATCAATACTACAGCTAATTGCATTGCAAGCATCAATAAGATCAATACAGATACAGGATGTATTTTATTTGATATGTGTATTTTAAACCTGTGTTTTAACATGCATGTGATGAAGCAATTAACAGTGGAAAGTAACATCTGAATCTGAAATATTGTAATTACCCGGGAAATTAGTAAAAAGTTATTTTTTACAATCAATAAAGATGAAAGATGAAATGAAATAAAATGTATAATATTATTATAAGGAGTGAGAATATGCAATATAAAAGATACAAAAATATATATCGCCATAGAAAATGTAACTGAAATGTCCAATAAAATATAAATAAAACACATATGATATAAAATAAGAACTCATGTGCCAGCATTAACAGTCTGATGACTTCCTCTGATGCACCTTGTACAACATCCTTTTTTTTGGAGTATTGGCTTGGCATTTTAATATGTTTTTTTTAAATGCATTATGTTAATGCTTCAAATGTTTTTCTTGTAAAGCACATTGCATTGCTTGGTGTTAAAACGGTGCTATATGATTAAATTGCCTCGCCTTACTACAGTTCAGAACATTTCAAGCGTCAATAGGATCATTATTACAGGATGGGAGCATTTCTGTGTTTTGAAACGCACATAATAAAGACTTTAAATGTGGAAATCAACATAAAAATAATTATTTAATATACAATAGTATTGGTGTGGGGGATAGCGGCTTTTATAACATAGTGTTGAATATAAATCTTAAAAACTCATCAGATTTGAGGCAGAAAAGCCTGTCTCACAAATGTCAGTAGCATTACAAGGACACTAACACATGTACGCTTGTATAGATCTTTATTGAATAATTAATAATTAATTATTCAAAGCAATCTAGAATAATATCGCTGTGTAGTTTCACCTCCCCCTTATCTCGAAAGTTGTCTCTCCACTTCACTTAATAATGTTGTTGTTTTTAAGCTGTGCAATGCATCTTTAATAAAGTCTATTAGATGATGATCAACAAAATGTTCCCCCTCAATGCAATTACTGGTAAAGCGAAGGTCTGCATCTCAATCAGTGTTGAATCGAGCAGCCCTCATGTTAATATGAAAGGGAAAGGAGAAACCTCAGAAGACAAGATGAGATTCTCAGCTTATTAGCGAGATGAAAGTCAAGGAAGGAGAGAGGAGAATGCACTAATCCACATCGTTTTGTACCGTCTGTCTGCTGGCATTTTAAATGAGACATTGGGGGATATTTGCAATTGCATCGCAGTGTTTTTCTCAATCTCTTAAGTATTTAGAAAAATACTGAGACCCGAAGGACAAAAGAAACAGCACAAGGGGTAATACGGTTAAAATAAACAGATAAATGAAGAGAAAATTAATCCATTTTTCCCAGATGTACCAATTTCAAAACTCTTTTCATCTCCCTTGGTGCTTTGCTTTAATAGAAGTGGAGTATAAAGACAAGGGAGAAGGGAGGGAAAAGGAGACACACACAAACACTTGCACAGTCACATTAACCAACAGAAAATGTGATACTGATAAACAACAGTCTTAGGGAGAGAGGATACAGTCGCTACACTGCTTACATGGATTCACTATTCTGTTACGTAATGACATTGATATGTGAATCATATAGAGCACAGAGTTAGCCTTTCTACATTGCCATAAACAGCATGTGGCAGCTACAACAACATAAATATATTTCCTTCTTTTATTCTCTGTCCTTAAGAGCAGCAGTTCTGAAAGCACCGGCCAAGAGTTTTCATTCGGTTTTTATTAAACTTTTGTCAGACAAAAATGAGGGTCGATCTAGTGATGCAATGAGCTAAAAACCCGGAAAGACTTTTACCACTTCCGGATCCTTCTGGTTTGTTGGAAGTGTATGTGGTAGAGGGAAGAGAATATATCCTTAATACTCCCTCAGTGGGGAAATGTACATTCTGCTTTGACCCATCCTCGTGTTTGGAACAGTGGGTTGCCATTATATACGGTGCCCGTGGAGCAGTGTAGGTGCCTTGCTCAGGGACACCTTGGTAGTATTTAGTCATTCTGGGACTTGAACTGATAACCTTCCAGTTCCCAAGCCAAGTCCCTACGGACTCTGAATAAACACCTTAACTATTGTGGAAGGATTTTGTCATGATCTGTCAGTGTTTCCTGTTAAAGTCCTAAAAGTGGGGTCCTGCCTGGATAACCTGAAATACAATTTCTTCTCTGTGTTCCATTTGGGTCCACCCTGCTCTGCTGAAAGATGGGTTTACAGCTCCAATGTGAAAACGATTACGTAACAAAAATATAGATAGTCCTAGTTGACAGCTGTTGTCCTCTTTAAAGACTCAAGCCACCTGTAATACCTTGAGGATGTGAGAATGAGCTAGGGCTAGCATGATAGCACATTCCCAAAGATATAAAGTCATCCATAGAGAAACTTTACTGAGGTGATCATATGTTAAGAATGTAATTGAATCTTGAGTTTTACACAATGTTACATTGACTAGTAATGTGCAGTTAATTTATGCATCATATATGCTACCCCCATACCTTAGGCGATATGAAGCTTTGTATTGTCCTCATTACTTCCCATCTTCCATCAATTTAACCCCCACTGTGCAACAGAAATAGAAAAATCTAACACGAACACAGCTCCGTTTCTCCGTCGGTGCTGATAACCCTTTTCCTTGACTACAGCTGGTTCTAACACTCACCTAAATCAGTAAGCATATCTGTGTATATGTGCAGCTGTATAGTTATCACAGCAAGATTTTGAGTCATAAAGCAGGTTTCTGCACTCCTCTATGATAAACGCAATATAATATAAGAGATTAGAGATAACCCTTTGCCTTTATCTTAACATAAACAATGTATCCTTCTCATTATTATGACCATTTCCCTGACAAAGTGATCTCCTTCACAATCACAATGTTTGGCCTCTGTGTATGTATAGCTGTGACACCAAGGCAAGAAACTCTCAGGGGTGTATTCGTAAACATAATTGCACTAAGCCTGCAACAAATAATATGAAAAATATACTGTGATTCTCAAAGCACCAGAAAAAAAGGGTAAAATGGATCCTTACTGCTGTGCCAAGCCACAACTTCCAGTAGCTGGTATCAGCACTGAGTGTCACTTCTTTGTTACGTCAATCAGGGGTAAAGTGAGGTGAGCAGAACTCTAAAGATTATTTCTCTGAGGTCCTGGGCATAAAATGGAAGATAATGAGACCTTTATGAGCACCAATATCGACTGGCTCTGGCCCTCAAACAGGATTCTCAACAACTTGCTTACAGGCAGAATTTGTTTGGGAAGTCGATGCTTGAAATACAATCCTAGGGTCTTTCCGGGGGGAAATTAAATTGGTATGAATGGTGATGACAAGTGTTGTTACCCATTTCAATCTGACCCTGACTTTCAATTCTACACAAGGACAATCATCACAGGTGAACCATAACAGGCCCGGGATGTTAGACCATTTTGATCGAACACAATGGCACAAAGTAGAGTCTGATGGTTTGAGGGGAAATGTTATACTTTTTGACACAAATGTGCAGTTATTAAAGTTAAGGCAGACAAATGAGTAAAGCACCTGTATGGTACAAGTCTAACTTATCAACAGTGGAGACGCAAGTTCAATTCCAGCAGGGGTGATTTCAGCATGGCCTTTGAATACACTTGTCAACATGAATTAGTGCTTTTTCATCTTTCACACACATTTTTGCTGTAAAAGCAGATACAAATCAGATCAAATGTATTCTTGCAGTCATGTTTTTTAAAAAAAGTTTTATAAGAGTAATATATAGAAGCATATGCTGCTGAATCAACACTTGAAATGTACTTCACACCAAAAACTTGGATCTGCTGTGGTATTTAAAATGTTTTATGAAAATGAAAAAAGGGCAAGTGAACAAAGAGAGTGTGTTTGAAAAGTTGACATACGAAGCCAATCATCAACGGGCACATGTAGAACACTTTAAAGATTTTGAAGGATATGGAGATCTTTGAAGACTATTCTCTGATATCCTGGACAGAAAATAGAAGGTAATGAGACCTCTAAGTGCATTGATATTGACCGGCTCTGGCTTTCAAACCAGGTTCTCAACAACTTGCTTTGTTTGCACAGTTGATGCGCGATAAGGAATCTCTTTCAGGGGAAATTCAATTGGTATGAATGAAGATGACAAGTGTGGGTTTTCAAGCTGACACTGACTTTTAATTTCCTACCCAAAGGTATTGCTTCACAATGGGGAGGTACAATTTTCACAGGTGAACCGTAACAGACACATGATGAGCCCGAGATGTCAGACCATTTTGATCGAACACAAAAACGGTCTGACAAAGTAGAGTCTGATGGTGTGAGGGAAAATGTTTATCAAATTCAGCTTGAACTTAAGGTGCGGTTATTAAAGTTAATACAGACAAATGACCTTAGCACCTGGATCATAGACATAGAACTCATCCGCCAGCATTTTTATCCCTCACATTTTCATGCTTTGCTGTAATACCAGATGCACCAGATGAATTTTTTAAGGAAGCATATGCTGCTGAATAATCACTTGAACTGTACTTCGCACCAGGAAATTGTATCTCCTTTGGTATTCAATGTCTTTTCATTTATATATAAAAAAGTGCAAGTGAGCAAAGAGAGTCTGGCTGAAACAATGACTTACAAAGCCAATCACCAACGGACGCATGTAGACAACTCTAAAGATGTTGTAAGGTATTGACGTGTTCTCTGATGTTATAAGCCGTCTCTTTTAAACAAGCACAAGCCAGATGTGTTTCTCCATCCCAGGAAAGTAAAGTCATAAAACCGAGGCGTATTTGCAATTCCAAATTTAGTCGCATCATCTCTAAAAATAGAGACAAAGTCGTATTGCCCTGGCAGTTACTTGTGATCAACTATGCTCGACTTCCTGTTTGTAAGCAGTGATTGACAGCAAAGCCATGACCTTTTAAATGTAAGAGTTCTATTGAATAATTATAAAACAACATACCATGTAAATGACAGAAGAATACATTTTAAAATACTAATGCTAGGTATTATTACATTTGTTGTGTCCATTTCCATCCAACTCTAACCCTACTTTAGCTTAAACAAATTGGCTTAACACAATGAATTAGCTGTCGTAACTTAGACTCTTCTGCTGTAGTTTAAAAAAAAACTTTAAGTCAGATATAACAGCTCCCAGATAATTGTTTAATACAGAGTCCATTGCACATGATTACAATGTATACACGAAGTAAACAAATACATTCCAGAAGATAAATATGTCACTAAGTAAACCAACCAAACAATACAAAGAACGACAACTGAAACTAGAACGTGAGAAATCCCGTTTGTTGCAGAGCTTGGGATAGATTGGGATGATATTTTACAGTCTGTGTTTTCGGTGAATTTCTTATTCCATTTCTTATATGATTTCTGATACTGAAGGTTAATCATCCCATGCCATAACTTTATCTTCCTGAGCAAGGTTTTTATGAATCTAATCCTATTGTGTTTGTTTTTGTGCAAGTGCGATGGAATGATCATGCACGCATGAATACATATTCCTGATTATGGTTTACAAACTTTTCTACTGATCCACAGGTGGCTGCCATAACACTGCACCCACAAATGCATAGGAATATAATAAGCCTGCTGTAGCAAACATGGTTGTAAACAGTGAAGAAAATTGGCTTTGCAAACTTGTTATGAGGAGAGGAAATGCATTCAGCACATTGCCTCTAAGCCTTAAAGGTGCACACTTGTTTTTGTTTTGCTGTACTTTCAGGCTCACTCATTAACAGCGTGGGCGGCCATTTCCAGCTAAAAGGCTCTGAAGGAACTCACTCTACACTACATATCCAGTGTAGATGGACACAGTTGGCACCAACTGGTGAAGTAAAGCGTCATATCTGATAAAACTATATTTTTACAAGGAGCTGGTAGAAACAAAAGGAGTGACTTTTAGATTTACCAGTATTTATCCAGTTTTGACGGCTATTTAAAGAGTCACCTACTTCCCCGAACGTTCCCTAGTCTGATGAATACAGGACATTTTACTGTTCTCATTGTCTGCTGTAGAACCCCTCTGTTAGCCCAAGTCACTAACAATGAGCTATTTTCCTTCTGATTTTGTTGTTCATCTATAAGTACTAGTCATATTCTGAAAATAGCTCTTACAACTTACTAGATGCCTTTTGATAGTGTAAGGTATTGCAATGCTTTGTGAGAAGCTATTCAGTCCTCAGAGGTGTAAACCGTTTGGTCTCTTCTGTCATGGGCTGACGTTTGCCTCTGGCCATAACAGCCCAGTGTCTCGCCATGTAATATATCAAAACTAAATCTTTGTAAGGAGGGATATTAGCAAGCTCTCAGATCCTTACCCGTTGTTTTAATTTGTGATATTTTACTGGAAAGGTCAATCTGTTATAGGCCGATGCAATAAACATAGGGTGATAGCCAAAATGGAAAAATATTTTTCCTATTAAATTATACCTGATTTCAAAATGTTAATTCCTGTTTGGGTTTTCCAAAGTTATTTTCAGAAAATACTGAATGGAGTGTCTTGACAATAGGAATAGCATGTGCACACTTAGAATTGAATGGTGCAGTGATAACATGTTTTTGTAGGCAGACTTTGATGTTATCACCCCAAGGGCTCCTTTGACAAAAAGCCAATGGGAATTATTTATAGGATTTTGGAATATTGCAGAAGATAAGCTCTGTGGCAAAACACGTTTATAATACCAACATGTTCTGTTCAGCAGGATAATATACTCATATCAACACTACTTTTATAATAATTGAAGTGTAAATGTGATAGCCAGAGCTAGAAAGCTAATTTCAGGCTGTATCGGAACTACGGCACCGTCACAGACTTCATGTCACCTACACTTCCCAAGGGCAGCTAATGTTTGGCGTGTGGTGTTTAGAAGTCTTACAGTATTTAGCCACTAGTTAACACCGTTTTTAAGACAAATACAATCTTCAGAAAATATCCATTGGGTTATTTATTGATGTTTTTGATGTTGTAGTACAAAAGTGTGAAACACAGATCTTATTTCTGGTATCTATCCGAAGACTAATTCAAGAAAAAACCTTGAGCAAATCAGAAATGCTAAGTTGCTAACTAATTTCTGGTTTCCAGCCATTCTTTCTGCACCATGCTATTAGAAAGATTGTGCTGTAGTTTTTGACACTTTACTTCCCACAGTGAAGTTTGAATGAATGGAATGGCAAAACCAGAAATAAATGTGCACTACACTTTTAAACTGTTGGGTAATAGAAATCCTGCCATGTTGCCACTGAAGTTGGAGAATTATTGGAGAAGTCAACACGAATAAAGATTCCAAGGATATGTACCAGCTGTGGTCTAATCAACATCTTATTAAGACCTAAGTGAAAAAAACAGCCAAAGAAGTATAAAGTGCACAATTCAGCCCTTGAGAACTTCTTCCTCAATATAAAACCATTGAACCATGGTACCATTGTACCATTGTACCATTGAAAGGGCTTTTGTACCGCCTCTAGTAACACTCAAATATTGCTGCCATTTTCATGACTTCACTACATATGAGTCGTAAACAGCTATTTTTCTTCTCATCAGAAAGGGGTCGAACAGAAGCAGTCAAACGTTTTCGAGTGAAGGGAAAAGTAACACTTAGGCAATGTAAGTAAATGTGCTCCATTATGGATTTACATCACTCCTCTCTCATTTTGTATCTACATCGCCTCCTTCACACACAAATACACACATTATCCATGCCACCCACCTTCGTCCCCGTCATTGGCACTGACGGTGAGAATGGCGAAGCCTACGTCAGCATCCTCATCCACATCGACTTCGTAGGACGCCTGTGCGAATGCTGGCTTGTTATCGTTCACGTCGCTGATGAAAACACGAACATACGCTGTGTCTGAAAATAGATAAGAAAGAGTGAGAGAGAGAAAGAGGATAAACATGAGGTTGTTCTTATTCTGTCAACAAGAACACGAACATCTGTCTATCTTTCGTTGGATAGCAACAATTTATTCATTTATTTAGCAGGCACGCACATACATACACGGATAGGAAGGTCATGCACGTAGACAAAAACTAAATCTATGTATTTCTTCCATCCGCTAATGTCTACCTCTTTAAAATCTGCTTCCACTACTTCTGTCTTTTTCACCATTAAATCCAGCTTTTTTTTAAAACATTTTTTCCCTCAGCTTCCGACTGCAGGCTGAGCCCAGTACAAAGCGCCCTGGGGGAATCGGTGTAAGGCTCGGTAGTTGAACAACCTAACACACTAAGCTTCCTTTGATATGGGTATCAAAATGAACATAATTTGCAACACACGCTTCAAGATGAGATCAATTATTTAAGCCAGGGCGGAAGAGATGCTACACAGTTCAGGGCACAGATCGCTAAGTAATGCAGCCCCTCGGAGCTAGAACAAAACAAGTCGCAGATGTCAGACTTTCGCACGTGTTCGGAATCTGTCAGAAGGAGAGAAAGGTAGAAGGAAGAAGACATGAGCCTTGCCTGATCCCCCTTCCCATCTGCCAATGCTACCTGTTCATCTATGCTTTGACACCTCAACCACCATGCATGTGTAGAAATCACACACCCGACCCCACCCTGCACACTAGCTTGTAAAAAACAGAAGGGCTTGGTAAAAGTGTGAAACTGTTATCAAGGTTCTTTTTTGGACTACATTCTGCCGTCTCTAGGCTGCAGTTGATTAGTGCAGTTGTTCACGGTTCAAGAAAAAAAAGTCATTATCATGCCTCCAGCTTTTTTTTTTAGCACAGTAGATTTTTTCAGATGCCGCTTGAGGGTTTGCATCTTGGAGCTCTTGAGTAATGTGATGTTTTGTGAATTAAAAAAGAGATGAGAAGTTATGTTCAGAATAATTAATGTCTGACATGTTTTCACTATAAACAAGGTGTTCTTCGTGTTAACATATAGAAAAACAACTTTGAAGCTCTTGACAGATCACATGATAAAAAATGGCATTTTTTATATTAATTGAAACAAACGTTTTTGTGTGTAACAATACTGTAAACACATTAAAAGATGGATCATTGTACCAATCACCATTATGCAAAAAACTAAACAGATGTATTGCAGGTGAGGAATCCACACTTAGGAAAGACATTAAATGCTGGTGAGCACTCAAGATCAATATTTTCTCTTAACAAAAAAAGTGATTAAAGCTGGCAGCCCGTGTGCTAAGAACTGGTTAGAACTGCAGCGAATGGTTCATTATGACAAATGTTTCCGACCATAGAGAGCTTTCACCAGGAGCCAAATTAAACATCTTTATTCTTATCTTATTAAGTCTGACTATTTTGTAATATGATTTTTGTCCTTTAAATACTTTTGGGTATTTCATACTCATTTAATTTGTATTTAAGTTGTAATTGATTTCATGTCATTGTAGTCCTAAGCACTTGGCAATTATTAATATTATTATTATATTTGTGGCATGTTTATTAGGAGGAAAGAGTAATTGTATTCTAATAGAGTGGTGAGGTTATGAGGTATTGGTGTAGGCTGACCCAAAAGGAAGCATCACAAGCACTTCATTGACAAAAAAACAATTAAAAAATAGATGGGGAGGGAGCCCTTGGTGTATGGCATAAAATAAGCTTTGAGGAAAACGTTTGTTTATGACACTAACACATTTAGTTCGGAAGGATAATCTCCACATAGATACACCACTGTCATGATTTTCAATGTGTAAATGCAATTGCCGCAATGTAAAAGCTAATGTTAGGCTATTAATTAATGAAATCGCGGTTACATGAATTCCGATCACCACCGCTAAGCTAAAGGCGGCTAATGTTTGGCAGGATGACATATAGTCTCATTAGTTTCTTGTAAGCATCGCCTTATTAAAGACACATAGAAGCTTCAGACATTCACTGACACATTTTATGTCATAGAATACAACGTGATTTTTTTTAAAAGTATGAAATTACCACAGACATTAATTAAGGCATGTAAGCAAGTTACAATAACCATTTTCCTGAGAATATTTTCAGACTGCAGCCACCAATAGACAAAAGTGTTCCCTGCATGGGAAAAGTTATTTGAAAACAGGATGGGATCATCTGTGACAAAAGGAAGCTGAACGGGAGGGGGAAGACCAGTCTTGGATTTAAGGAGCGTCTGGCGATAAATCATATTTATATCAATTCTATCATTTGAAAATGAATTATGAATGATGTATGGATGAAAAGAAATCTCCATGTCATCAGTGAGTGATGGAATAGTTTGATATTTTGCCTTTTTTTAAAAATGCAAAACAATACGTTTCCACTCTTTTGAAAATCTTATATGTCATTCCTCTTTTCTTTTGTGTGTTTGAGCCCACTTTCAGAAAAAAAGTCATATTTTATCAGCTCTTCCAGATGTGTTGCTGAAATGTTTCCACCACAAGCTTAACGATTGCTGATTGAAGTTCACACTAGTCTACACTTTAATCGACAACAATTACAATTATATTTACTTGTGATGCTATGTTTTAGCTGTGTGATAACGTGTTAACTATCTGTTAATGTGCTTGTCATCCAGCCTCTTCGTGCCACCTCATATAATATTCACAACATAAAAAATAAAAATAAAAACCTCCCAAAGCATAACAGCGGTCTCTTAGTCTCCGCTCTGCTTAATATTTAACTTCTGTTTACACTGCCACAAATGTCACAGTGAAACCTAAACCTAGAGAGAGGATCTGTTAATAATCTATGATCATAATTATTAAAAATAGATCCTGGTCTGTCTTGGTGTTTATTCAACACCTCTCACTGCATCCACCCATCTGTCTCAACATCTGTTCATTTCTCAGTGTGTCTCTATTTTACCGTTGGAGCATGTATGCATTTCATCTGGCAGCAAATGAGAGGGAAATGGAGAGACTGAGGAAGAGGGGGAGCCAGACGGAAAGAGAAAGATGGCTTTTGGTCATTCAGCAGGGAGAGATGAGCAGATGTGGGGAAGAGACAGCAAGAGGAAAACAGAGATTATTGCTGCCTTGAATAAAGATTTGGAGCCTTAAATGAAGTCTACAGAGCAGCTGTCTTCTTTTTTTTTCTGCTTGCCCCTCTTTTTCCGTCAATATTAAAGCAGCCACCATCATAATAAAAACTGGATTAACGCTCTAATATTAACAGAATCTAAATCCTTCGCGCAATAATTTGTTTACAATTTTCCATGAAAGCGTTTGGTTTAATAACCGGTGAACTCTTCTTTGAAGTGCCACTACAGATTATATCTGAAATAACTACACATGTCGTATATGTCAGGTCTGGCTTGAAGAGATTCTTGTTTACATTCATTTGATTAGGGTTGAGTATGTTTCCATTGGCATTGGTAGCAACTGCATTAAATGTAATTGCTGCAACTGCAGAATAAAAAATGTCTTGTCTTAACGACTGCGCTTTAATTTGAGTAAATATTGTAGCGACCCCTCAGCGCTGACAAAGGGAGAGACTCAAAAGTGTGTGTGTGTGTGGGGGTTGGGGGGGGTGTTTATGGGGGAAAGATGTTGCCCTAGTTAGCTGGACAGGGCGGTAAGGGTAATAAAACCCGGTTCTCTGGTTCAACTGGATCCTCCGTGTCCTCCTTATTCAAATAGCTAGCCTGCTGTGCGGCGGAGCCGCGAATGCTACGATATGATGGAAAAGCCCTTTCAATTAATGGGTTCAACGCTAACTCGTGCATAGAATAGAACATACAGCCATGCATAATGCTTAGTTTAGGAAATTATTTTCGGTAGAATGTGTTGTACGAATATTTCAGTGTCTCTACATGGCACTTGTCAAATTCACTATGGTTTGACTGTCAAAGTATTTCCACACCAGTTTTTCCAATTGAGGAGCAATGGCAGCTGGGTGGAAGCAGTGAGCCACACTAGCCATGGAAATGACTAGCTTACAGGAGTTATAATATGCAGATAAAACTATTATTAGGTACCATAAATATTAAGTACACAGTTTTTGAGGAGCCTCCTGACATGGATTTCCTTGTGGCACCCAAAGCTAAAATGCCAAAACGTAATTTAGTTTAAAACCTATTCAATGCAAGAAGACCCAGCTGTGAAAGGGAGTAAACAGTTGTTCTTCCTATTCTTCATATTGATCTTAAAAGCAGCTTTAGTATTTTTGGTTAAATCTATATCCCATTCTGTTAAGAAAAACCTTGTGATCAATATTAGCTGCCTGGGCTAACGTAATTTAGCTTAATGATGAATGTTAGTCCACATATTCCCATAAAGCTCCCTACAACTAACATACTGTCATTTATGACGTTGTTTGATGCCAAACCATTTTTAGACACGTGTAAATCTACCCCTAATTGGACTCCCTATAGTCCTCAAGTATTTTTGGTTCCACCAGAACCCTAGGACCCTACCTATTTTTATTGTTTTTCCTGGAATTATTAGTTCCACCTATTCCACATTGGCCCTAAAACCACCTGATCTTCTGTACACACTGGCAAAAATATCCCCTCGCTAGTTCTGATTGTATTTAAGTCCCATTTCTTGTTTTCCCTCAGTAGAAATTCTGTTCTGTTTTCCTTAGCCTTGTTTGGACCAGGCCACAAATAAAGATAGTTTCTGTTGCATTTCGGTCCAACCTTCTCTGTGTTCTGTGACTGTGTGGTGTGTGCAGGTGTGTTTGAAAAAAGAAAAAAGAGGTGAAAACCTACGAGGTACGACTCTTGAAGAACAGATGTACGCACATGAACAAAGGTTACGGCATTGAGCAATCGATTTTATGATTCCAAAAAGCAATCAGTCAAAATTATCTTTATTATGCTAGGTGCAACATAACAGCAAAGCTGACTTTAATAGAGTTGCATTTGTCATTCATCACCATGGCAGCAAAGGGACTTTGAAGATGAAATAACAAGTGGATAAGCCATGCTGTTTCAATCAGCAACAGAGATCAATACTTTATTATTGCCTCTGTTGGTGGAAATTGTTTAGGTACAGCATGGTAGATCATTTCCATCGCAGAAAATAAGAACACAATAAAACAATACAGCAACACTTCCAAAAGACAATAGGAGAAACAGAAAACCTGGATGTATTTACTTGGCATTAAAGATGGATTACATGCATTATGGCTGATCACAGAGGAGAAGGCCTTTTTGTATTACTTAAGGGAAGATGCCACGTTTGGATTGGTTAGCGTGTATATTTACATTAACTTCAGATTTTTAGATTTTCCTCTGCAGAACTTCAAATGTCTTGTCTAGGTTGATGGAATCATTCTTCACTAATTAGAATAATCCGGTTGGTTTTATTAAGTCAGAAGAACATTTCATGCCTTAGAACACAGTTCCAACTATTCGGTGTAGGATGAACAATGGCGCTTCTGCATAAAATGATATTTAAGACAATTTTCCAACTCTGTAGCAATAGTTTGTGGAAGGTCCTTCACATGGATTCTATTTCATTTTTGGTGTGAAAAAGCCCTTGCCTCAACATCATCTAACACATTTGGAATGAAGCAGAATTCCGACAGCAAGCCAGGTCTATCAGCTAACATCTGTGGGCGCAAAGCCCTGAAGATACTTGAAAGGTTCAATAATCAGGTGAACTGCAAGAACACCAGAGAAAACATAACCTAACCTATTTATAATGTTCAGTGCAGTGTGAGCCTAACATACCAGAGTTGGGTTGTCCATGTTTGCCAGGCCGAGCTGACTCCCAGCCATCCATAGACTGAACCTCCAACAGGTAGGAGCTTTTGGTCTCTCGGTCAAACACAGACTGAGAGTAGATGAATCCCAGCTCCGGGTCAATACGGAAATACTGGTGGTCTCCACTGCGATCCTCCAGCAGGGAGTAGGAGATCTGTAAGTTTGCAGGGGGAATTGAAGAAGACACAATTAAATAGACAAATAGGTGCTGACCTGGTACTGAATGAAAAAGCAACATCACAACTCTAAAGACAGTATGAGTATGTGCATGTGTGAGTGTGTTTACCTTGCCATTGAGACCCAAGTCAAGGTCGTTGGCTGAAACCTGGAAAACTAAGGTTCCTGATTCCGCCCCTTCAGTGACCGAAGCCTCGTAGATGGAGGAAGTGAAAAATGGGACGTTGTCATTTACATCTAGAGAAGCAAAGAGGATAGAAAGAAAGAGTGCATTTAGGAACACACCAAACAATACAGAGATCAATTCGTTTTGTTGTATGTGTTGCAAATTGGATGGAAAAATCTTAGAGGATTCATTGGGTTTTTGGAAGGCCCAAGTTGCCTGCAGTACTGGGTAATAATCTCCATCCAAGCAGCATTTTAGCAACCAATGGTTTACGTAAGTAAATACACAAGTTGTAATATATAATACACTAAATAGTGACTTATTTTACATGTTGTTAGATCTCAAAGATCCCAAGAGTCACATGAGCACCATCTTTGATTGCCAAATGATCTGTATTATTTGTATGGGATATGGGACATGTTAAATAAGTGTCTTTTGCTGACAGTTATTGCCTTTGGAAATACAACACTCTCTTGCTGCACAATGCACGTCGGCATTTGGACTAGTTTCTGGGTAACATTAATTGCAAAGAGCCTTTTTCTCTCGATATACTGCATTGACTTCCATTGCAATTTAGCACTTGCTAATTCAATTTACTTTCCTATTAATTGCATTTAAAACCGATCAAGCTTTGGATCCATCCCACATTTAAGATATTTTGACCATGTATTATGGAACAAGACTCTTCAGATATTCTAACAGAATGCTTTTAGAAGTTCATGCTTAGAACAAAAGGAAACTGTGCTTCAATGGTTTTAGCTTCAATACCACGAAACAGCCTTCATCTGAATATGAGGTTAGTCAGGGCAGAGAAAAACAAACTTTATGGCTTAACTTTACATTGTGTTTTCACTCAATTTGAGTTTACTTTATTGACATGTTGCCCTTTATAGCTGATGTTTGAATATGTTTTCTTATTTACCTTACTTAGATTGACACAAACATACAATTGCCTTGGTGAACTAACGCCTCAGAGTATTGTGAACCACTGAGCAGTGTGTTGGTTTCTAAACCCGTTTGCTATCACTGTGCTAGCAAAAGGAAACTATTCATTGAGAGCATTTATAGTGAATCATTTATATCCCATAAATATGCTAGGTTCATTTTTCACAAAGGGGAATTTTATATAATTTGTATCTCATTCTACCATTAAACATACCAACAATAACAAAAATGTCCTTGTAGTTTTTTTTGCCATTTGTTATCGATTAGTCAGAATGTATTCAATGGCTAGGCTAAAATTATCTCTGCCATACATTGTCAATAAAAACTGAAAACCCATTACATGTATGGGGACGTAACTGATTAGACAGACAGTGAATTACTACGTTTAAAGTGGATTATGCCACTATGAAACAGTATAATACACCACTGTACCACTTCAGGAGTTGTTATTGTATTGTTGTTATTAAGGAAAAGCATGTTGTTGTTGTGGTTGTGGTTGTTGTTGCGTTGTCTTGGAAAAGGCATGACTTAAAGTGTGGCATGAGGTGGCTTCTCGCAGGCTCTGGTCAGCGGAAAAGCAAACTGGTTCTTAAGTGGTTCGCAAGTTGAAGCAACTGGGAGCCAAACTAGCCCCAGCACAGAACTAGAATGAAACTCATTAATCGAAAAAGGGGTAAAACAGGCATTGGGCAATTAATAATGACACCAAATGTGCTCTTTCTTTTTCCCTAAACAATAATTGGAGAAAAGCGAGGCTGTTACATTATTCAGAGGGACAAAACTGATAGTTCCAATGAACATTGAGTAGACAAAATGTGAACTTTAAAGTTGCCTGAATAGCGAAAGCCATATTCTTATAAAGTTGATGTGGGGCCAAACACTTAATAGAAATGAATAGCGCAATGCATTAGCTCTAATGCTGCTCCATGTGCCATTCCATTTTTCCCTTCCATTTCTTCTGAGCAAATGTCTTAATCTATGAATTAAAATGGGAATTTAAATCTATTACAGACCTCTCTCCCTTCCTCTGCAATGCCTCTGGAGGAGTCAAAGAGCTTTCTTATTAAGACTGATAAGCGAGAGGAGGGGCAAATGAAAAGAGGAGAAGGGAAGTTAAACGAGGGACAGAGGCAAGAGAAGGGAGAGGGTCTGTGTGAATTAATTATTTCTCACTGGATTAAGACCGAATGAAGGAATAGGGTATGCCTGCTTGTGTGTGTGTGTGTGTGTGTGTGTGTGTGTGTGTGTGTGTGTGTGTGTGTGTGTGTGTGTGTGCTGTGCGTGCGTGCGTGCGTGCGTGTGTGCGTGAGTAAATGCGTATGAGTTGCAAGAGGATTAAATGCATGGGAGTCTGGGGCATGTAGGGTAGGCAGAGTTATTTTGAGGAGGAAGTTCAGGGAATAGCAAATACTACCATATTTAGCAGTGATGACGGCAACTTAAGCATATAGTTGCCATGGGCTGAGTATTAAGTGAAATACAGTAACACAAAACTATTAATCATACTTAGTAGTACCATGAAATGCATGGTGAAAGCATACTTGTTAGCCAAAGATGAGAGATAAAGAGTTGGAAAGAGTGACTAGACTTGGATGTCCCTTTGTGCAGAGGAGGTGGGGCAGTGGGGTAAACATATATGTTTCAATCATGGACTCATCTCAATTCTAACAGATGGTGACCTCTGCAGATAATTTGGATTTGTGTGGCTCTGGAATCAAAGATTTAAATTACTCCAATGGAAAATTAGATTGCAAGTGGATTTATAGAGTGCCATGATGCTATTGACCCTGCAGCTCTCTCTCCATGGCCTCAGTTGTAGAACTGCAGCAGTTTAAACAGAGCTAAAACAGTGACACTGAATAAAACAAAAAGCACAAAGACAACCATTGGTGTATTGTAAAGGGGTGAAATGTTATTCCGAAATTACAGTTGTATACAGTTTATAACAGGAGGATCGGCGTTAGTTTATAGCTCAACCATCAAAAAAGAATGATCATCAAACACCCAAGGTGTACTTTTTCCTACTATTGTCATACTGCTAGTTGGTTTCTGCAGCTGTTTAACCAAGTTTTGTCTTCGACAAGAACATATACCCTAACAAAATGTATTTCTCTGAATCATTTGTATGTCCACAATAACTGATGTATCTCTTTATTATGTTTTGTGTTTCCTCACACAGTAACACTGTCTTTGTTTCACTTAAAAATGTACGAGAGGATATCATGTACTTTTTTTTGATTATAGCAGTACTTTGCTTCTAAATGTACCTTCAATCTCAGATTTTGTTTCATGCTACATTTCTTAACGGCAATTGCTAATTGAGCAATGGTGCTATAATTTAAGTTTCAATGGAATATCATTTAATTTAAAAACATCTGAAAACTTGAACCCAAAGCAAAACTCTCACACAGGACCACAATGGTGTGAGGAGATACCGTATTTCAAAGTAAGATGGGGGAATGAAAACAAGCTTAGAAAAAATATTGTACAGCATAGACAATTTAAAAAGTCTCACCTGTGACATTGACATAGACCGTGGTGAAGGCCGCCAACGGAACAGCAGCCACATTCTGTGCCCGAACTCGCAGTATGAAGTTCCTGGTGGTCTCATAGTCCAGGGGTTCTGCAACAAGGATGGAGGCCGAACCGTCCTCTCGGTTGGGGGTCAAGTAGAAGCGAACTGGCATGTTGGTCTCTGGGACCATGCCGTCCTCCAAGTTATACGTCACTCTTGGATCCCCAAGAGGTGAGGTGGCTTTGATGTTCTTTTGAATACAAAGGACAAGGTTAAAGATACATTTTCAATATGATAAGGTGTCTCACTAGTTTAGCCTGAATAACACCTGGGACTTCCAGAAATGTTCTAGAGTCAGTACTCCCAGCATTGTTTGGCAAGCTACTTGGGAATTACAGTGAGTTATGCTACCATTTACTTTATGTTAAAAGACGCTTCACTACATTGAAGCAGCTGGGAAATGTAGCATGCAAAGCTACACAAATGAGTTTAAATGCATTAATTATGTGACCAATATTGAACCAGCTTAACACCAAGTCTATAATACAACTGTATTATTTAATATGTAATTAAATTAAATAAGAACAGCATTATATTTATTATCATTATTATTATTTTTATTTGTAGTATTACTACTAATAATAATAATAATAATAATAATAATAATAATAATAATAATAATAATAATAATAATAATAATAATAATAATAATAATAATAATACAGTATATATTAACGTATATTTAACATATTCTGGTACAATTGGCACATTTCAACTATTTATGTTATAAAAACCTTTTATCATATTTTTTGTTTGACATATTATTGTAACTTCTTATTTTTTTATACATATATTTGTTTTTATTTAATCTTTTATTTTACATTCTTACTTTAACTTATTATGTGTCCATGAATGTTTTATACTTAATTTGTCTTTTTATTTTATTCGTAAATGTCACAAAACCCAATTTACCCTGGGATAAATATCGTACCCTGATTCTGATAGAATAGATAGAATCGGAGGATGAAACCCTCTTTATTAGTCACATACATGCACACAGCAGAGCACACACAGTGAAATTGGTCCTCTGCATTTAACCCATCCTAGTACTAGGAGCAGTGGGCAGCTATTGTGCAGCGCCCGGGGAGCAATGGGGAGGGGGGAATTGGAGGTGTCCGGTGCCTTGCTCAAGGGCACCACAGCAGGGCCTAGGAGGTGAACTGGGACCTCTCCAAGTAGCAGTCCACTTTCCATATTCCAAGTCTGTTCGGGGACTTGAACCGGCGACCCTACGATTCCCAGTCCAAGCCCCTACTGACTGAGCCACTGCTGGACCTATATATTGATTATATATATATATATATATATGCACACACATTCAGTAAAGACGCACACTTCTTACAACGGACCATGCATCTTTTTTTGCGCGAGTCTCACAAAGACAATATTGCCAAAGCATTAGGTAATATGTTGTATTACTGATGATAGCCACCTCACTTACACTAATGCGCAGTGTACACTGTAGCATATTAACATAACCACACAGTGTTGTTTTCCCTCAAGATAGATTCCTCTCCAGGCTCACCCTCTGCCAATATTCAATAAGCTAAACTCAAGGTTGTGGGTTGGTTTTCCCGGTAGAAGGGACACTGAGGCATCAGCCTAAGGATTTGATGTCAGCTTTATAGTGCCATTGTTTGTGTATGCTGTGGAGTCCCTTAGCAGTCCTTAACAGTTTTATTCTGAGTACAAAATCGGTAGCTTCTTGATTGTAACCCTGTAAAAGTATTGCAAATGTTACAAAATAGGTACTACCAGCTGCACTTATTTATCAGAAGTAAAAGTATATCCGCTGTACAGAATGGCTCTTTTTACAGTATCATGATAAAATCACATCCTGGCAGTCTTTAATATTTTATTGAAACAAAGTGAGAATATAAAAGCCGCAACAGCTAAATGTTAAAAGTTGGCGGCGCTAGTGCTGAGAAACGAGGACAGCTGCTGCTGAGCTTCAAGGGAAGTGTGCATTCTAAAGAGTGGAAAATGATTTGCCTAATGGAGAAAAAAGTGTTTTATATCCCATAATAATGAATGCTAAACTATTAAGGCAGTAAGATTCAAACAGTTTTAGACTGACTAGACAACAATCCGATAAAATCCTGTTGGATCAAAGGGAAATATACTTTGCTCTTCATTTTCCATTTTCCATTCCCTAATTTAGCAGAAGCTATTCACAGCTGATGCCAAATGCACCCCAATTAAAATAAAAAATGCCATCTTGGACGTGCTGCTGCTTGCCTATGGGCTACCCAGCTGTATGTATTCAACCTGCAAAGCACAGCAGTTACAATAATGAGACTCCATATCAGGCATGAACAATTGGCAAACATGCCTGATGACAATATGTGCTGATTTAGGCCCATAAAAACCCAATTGTTCCAAGGTAGAGCTGATACAACCCGCTAAGAGACGTTACATCAGTGCATATGAGCCAAATCAACAATACCATCTCCATTAATGCGCCGAACTGTTGGGACCACACACTCTCTCGCATCTTATCAGCACGGCACATGCACACATTTTCAGATGGATGCTGCTTTCTGTCTTTTCATTTCCATCTCTTGGATATAAATATTCACTGGCGACTTGAAAGAGATTAAATGCTTTTCAAGAGATTGTGAGAAAATAATGTCTATCGCTATGAATAATCAAATGCACTTAACAAGATACATTGTGCTAATAATTTAAATAAAACATGTCAACAGAGAAAACTATTAATAGAAATAAGGGGTGACCTGAGGTGATCTGTAGCTGGAGTTGTTTAACCAGCAGTTCCTTTGAATGTCCACATATTCATGTTTCTAATTAACACTCTTTTGTTGATCAGCATTGACCAGTAGTGGAATGTAACCAAGTACATTTACTAAGTATTGTACCAGTTTGTACAATGGCCGACAGTCCCGAACACTACAATGTCCAAGAACACTTCCATTTGATAAACGTGCTGCAGTTTAGAAAAAAAAAAACATATAAATGTAAAAACACAAATGTGCCAAAACACCTGCAAGTGAAGCAATGCACAGCGTTTAGAAAACATTCACCAACTTGACGAAACATGAGCAGCTTTTGCTTAAAACTCTGCATAAACGAAACACTGCAAATACAAAACGTTTCAGCTCAAAGCTCAAAACACGACGGAAAACAGGGACAAAGACACACATAGTTCAGACCGGAATGCTTGTGGACTTTCGAGGATTATAAAGTTTGCCCAACTTTCATTATCACTGGAATATTACCTCAAATGCAAATTGTATTGGATTATTTTAACAATTTGATCACATGAGTCCTTTCAATATTATTGCAGATATTCTCTAAGCTAGCTAGTGTAGTGAACCCAGTCGTTTCAAATAGAGTGACAAAACAGGCTAACTCTGCCAACAGCGAGAGTTGGCCAACTTTATATTCAACAAGCGCTTTTATAAAGAAAACAACGTGATTTGTTTAGATGATATGATGTAGTATACCCAGTATTTTACAACTTATTTGAAACATTTTGCCAAATTAAAATGCCCTTACACGCATTTGATAGTGATAAGGTATTATTACGTTCTTAACATTATGATACTGTAAAAAGAGACATTCTGCATCACCATTAATTGTACTTTTGATAAATAAGTCCATTTAGCTTGTCGCATTTCTTTACTCCTACTTAAGTCACATTTTTAAAGCAGGAAATGTACTTGAAATGGAGTATTTATAGACTGCATTGTTTCTACTTTTACCTAATTAAAGGTTCTGAGGACTTCTTCGACCACTGCCATTGGTATGACTGATTGAACGTTTGATATTTAAAATTAAAAGTAGAAACATGTGTGTGCATAATTGCATGCTTACACTTGTCAGTACATGAAAGCATTGTTTGCAGAAGGCTGGCCAGAGTGTGTACTTCAGTAGTGCCTCAGATGTGTTAGGAATAGGATGCATAATAGTATGTGAGAGCTTACTTGTTTCCTCGTATTTAGGTGTCTATTTTTATATAGTGTGAATATACTGCATGAGTATGGATGCTTGCTGTTTATTTGTGCCTTAATAAACTAAACTAATTAATTGATCAACTGAATTTTTTTAAAACATTTTTATTGAATTTGACTAAACACATTGCTATTCAGGAGCCAGCTGTAATTGTATTTCAGTTTTATTGCCTGACTGTTAAAGATGTCTCGGTTTATTCATCTTAATTAAATCATATTGTTGTATTGTTTTTAATTTAACTCTACTGCGTTTTTGACCTCATGTAAAGCACTTTAAATTGCCACTTTTTAAACTGTTATTAATAAAGTTGCTTTTGGGGTTGGGTTAAGGGGCCTTGCTCAAGGGCACCTCAGTAGTGGTAAACAGAGAGAGGAAAGCACCGCCGCAAGACCATCATTTTGAAAAAATATAAGAACAACTTGTGATAATGAGCTGAAAGGAAGTTGGCTCAAAAAGAGGAACCACGATTTGGGAGATGATTTATTCTATGTTTCGTATTCAACCCGGGTAAAAAGCTACACATCTGACGGATGCACAAATATGTGTGCCAAATATAACCTCCCTCCCTAACGTACCACGATGGGCGTGTCTCTGACAGTGTTTTCTGGTATGACCATGCTGTAGCTGTCTTTGTCCCACTGTGGAGGCTGGTTCTTCACGTTGGTGATGGTGACGGACAACTCAACTGAACTGCTCCTGTTCCCTCCATCTGTAGCCACGATTTCCCTGGTGATGTAGGTCCTCTGTGTTGAAAAAGTCCAAACAGAAGAGGGGGTGAGATTATTTGATATTTAAGATTAGTGCGAAATGGTGATAATAGCAGTTTCCTTGAAACCTGATTTGTATATCGAGATCACACAGTTTTTAGCAAGCAATCCACTTTCTATACGTATGTCCACCTGTAGACTGCATTTGTTTAAAAAACAAATGTATTCCACAATAATTGCATTGGTTGAAGGGCATGGCCCACAGTGGAGCAGTAGAGTTGGTAACGCTTACAAGAGCAATTAGCTCAAGTCCCTGCACACAGGATCGTGGTCTGCTTTACTTACTAAAGAATACAACTTAACCAGTCATGTACTCCCAGTGTGAGTAAATTGGCATATATTGGAGACAGAAACTTTTTTCCTTTATGGCCTTTTTTCTCCAATCCTTTCTATGAATACCACATTTATTGTGCATTATAGGGTGAATTGTATTGCACCAATAATAAAACTATGGATAGATTATTGCACATTAATGCAATACAATGACATGTTATGTTGTATCATGTATTTCTTTAGACACATACTAGACTTTACTTGAGCGAAGAACACTCAATATATTAATGAAACATGGTACTGCAAAGACTATTGATTGGGCTACCACAGTAGATTTTAGATAATGCATTTTAAGCACCATCAGTCAACCTGTGTTGCCCCTTTAAGAGGGTTGGCAGAGTTTTGCCTGTTTGACACTGTTTGTTTCTATAGGCTTACCGTAGTTTACTTGTTTTAGCAAAGGAAGCACCACCAAGCCCCCAGTTAGAGCGCAGGTCATTGACGTACAATTGCAAAGTGGCCAACAAGGGTATTACACTTATGTTCCTGTCCCTGACATCATTTGGGCAAACAAATACAAATTCCCATTGACTTATATTGGGCAAGATACATCTCTAAATCAGCACATACTTATACGTTTAGCTAAATAAACTACCCAGCGCTCTGATAGCCCTAATTTCAATCATTAGCATATCAAAGTTGTAAAAAAGCGCTGGAAGCCAAAACCAGTTATTTTATGTCTGCATTCATTTAACTGAGCCAAGAAAGGGAGATAAAGTGGGGTTCATGGAAAACTCAATGCACATGTGCACATGCTCCATGGACCCAGACAGTCTTTTGAATCGTAAGGTATTTTGTGTTTTTTAGTGTAATCATGAATAGTCACAAATGGCTTATAATATGAAGGTTTTTATGCAGTATTGATGTGTTCGTCATAGAAAGTTTTACCATAGGCTTCTTCACATATTCTGACCTTTTAAATGAGTTTCACATTAATAAGTAAAATAACACATTTTCATCGATTCGTTTTTCAGACACTCTGACCTGGTATCTGTTTTCAAAAGTTGCATTGCTCGGCAGTTTTTTCAAAATCCAATATTTACTCTGAGCAATCAACACAACTGATATTCTCACATTGGCAAAGGCTGAAATAAACATGTAGGCAGTGCCTGCTTGTGTATTATACGTTATGCAGATGCACTCATTAGTGGAAAAGTTTTGTATCTTCAAACATGGACATGTTTTTGTGGATCATTCTCTCTGTCAAGAGTATTGGCCGGGTATCATGTGTTGGTGTAAGATGCAAGGTGAAGTGGATTACAGACATAGCTTCCTTTTGGCACATGAACACGGTGGGTTGTTGCTTTTTGGGGCTTAATCATTGACTTGTTTTGCGCACTATTTGAAGCAATTTCCTTTATTGCTTGTTCATGTTGCCACCAAGATTGTTTTTTTTTTGCTGATAGTCAAGCAAAGGGTTAGAGGGAGTGAGAGGTGGAAAATATCAGCAATGGTATCTCTCCTGGTGCCAAAGAAAAAGGGCAGTGAGAACATTAAAACGTTTCATGAACATATGCAGGCTGCCAGCTGCTGGACAAGTTGATCACAACCCCTTTACTATACCCAATGGCAAGCTTTAAAGCGTGTTATTCTAGCCATGCACTTAGAAGAAGTAGCATGTTGTTGTGGTTTCAAAAGGCCATGGGACTTTCATCGATATGACATAATTTCCTTGAAGTGCTTTTGGAGTGGACCAATATGCGTGATAAACCCTTAGGGCATCCAATGATCTTTGTGAAAACAACAAACAAAGAGATGAAGGATTACACATGCAGTTGCCATGCCTGCAACACTGGCAACAAAGCAGAACCCTATATAAAAACGGAAAGCTGTTCCAAAAAGGGGTTAGGTAATATCTGTTTGTGCAGAATACTTTTTTACCTGAGAAATGGGCTGGTTAACAAACACCCAGCCTGTCAGGGGGTTGACCCTGAGGTATTCTGGCTGTTCACTTGACATAGAGTATGTGATGGCCGCGTTGGTGCCGAAGTCATCGTCATGAGCCGCCACTCGCAGGAAACTAGTCCCGATCATTGTATCCTCACGAAGGAAGTCTATTGGAGGAGAAGAAAAGGTTTGCTTTAAGCCTTCGCGTTTCACAGATTGCTGTTTTTGTCAGTAACTTCAGAAAACACAAGCAAATGAAGAAAACTTTCTTTGACATTGAGAAAAAGAAACACTGTACACAAAGACAACACAACCTTGTTAAGAAACCTATTCATCAATTTGACAGCAAAGAAAAAGAAAAAAACAGAGTAATTAGTAATAGTTATGATGTATTTTTTTGTGCCGAACTGGAAGTTGGCATTGCAAGGGCTCCCTCGACAAAAAGCAAGAGGGATTTTCCCTTTGGATTTCAGGATAATGCTGAATAAGATATTTGGCAAGCGGTGATGATACAAGTTATGTTCAGCAGGATTATCTACACATCCACTTGAGGATTTTGAAGCATACATGCAAATGCCAAAAGTCGAAAGCTAATTGTAATTTGTAATGTACAAAATAACTACTGTACATAAACTGTTCTGTCACCCCCACTAAGCTAAATGCTGCTAATGCTTGGAGTGATGACTTTTGTCTCATTAAATCACTTTTTAGCAAGTGTTGTTTTTATCACACGTAGAAGCTTTGGGAATTCACCAGTGGGGTATTCACTGATGTGTTTTTTTATGTTGTAGAACCAAACGTGAAAATCTCTTAAGCTTATTTTAACTACAGACCTTAATTCAGGCATTTAACCAAAAAAAAGTTCAAAAAACCATCTTCTTTCAGATGACGGAACTGGAAGAGGTAAGATGCTAAATAGATTCCAGGTTTTAAGACTCATTGTTGCAGAACAAAATGGAACTTAGTTACCTTAAAACAAACATGACTATTGTGAGGTTCATTAGCTTTTGCAATATGACAATCAGTTTTGGTTGTAGATGTTCTTTTTTCATATACTCATTTTTGGTCCATTTTTGCTGCTTTTTTTTTTATTGCAAACTTCTGTGGCCTAAGTTCTTTTTAGTCTCCATTCCTCAGACCTAATCTATACTACTTTCTACTTACACTCATAACGGATGTTCTCAAACTTGGGACTGTTGTCGTTCTGGTCCAGGATGAGGATGTTGAGCTGACAAATGCCAATCAAGGGGTCAGCTGCCCGGTCAGTGGCAGTCACTGTCACTGCATACTCTCGTTGCCGTTCGCGATCAAATTTCCTGGCTGTCACAATAACTCCTGCAGACAAAGGGATAATGAGGTTGATCAGACAGCTAAATCATACCAAACACCGCTTGGTCTCATGTCCCCTGAGCATTTTCAATTTAACACCAAAATGATTTTTTAATGTTTGCCTTGAAGCTTAACTTTAAAGACAGTAGAGCAGATGAGCAGTACAGGAAGGGTAATTAGAGTGTTTCAAAGCAATGAACAAATCCAAAGGGATAAATGATTTTAGACATGTATAAAATGATGTTGCTTCTGGAATAAAAAATATGTTGGTTGGCAGCTACTATTCTTGTTTTGGGGGTTTTGAAAATTCATCTTAATCATTCACATTACCATGGAACTTTACTGGATGTGCTCTTGCAAACACAACATGGTAAAGTAAGCTGGCTCCTACACAGGTTCTCTGCTGCAGTGTTTGGCTTAGGGTTTCTTTTTCCTACCAACATCTGAAAGTCATCCAACAGTATTATATATTTTCCAGTTAATATTACAAAGTGAAGGAGGTTGATTTCATATATGTCAACTGCAAAAACTGAATTTTGCACAATTAATACATGTATATGATGACTAAGATATCAAGATTTATGATCTGTAGGTAAATCACTGAAATGTTTCTCTCACAGCCATAGTTAAAATACAATAGATGCTTTTTTCAAACATATCTTTTCTTTGACACTGAGTATAAATAATCAGGTTCAGAGTTGGATAAATGGGAAAAATACTCAGTTCCTATACTTAATAAAAAGTAAAAAGGTTATGGTCTTAAAATACTCCCTTACAACCAAACGTCCTGAATTCACAGATTTAAAGAGTAAAAGTACACAAGTATTAGCATCTAAATGTACTCAAAGTACAACAATTCAAAGTTATCATTCTGTAAAATTACCCATTTCAGTAACATAACGTACAGAAGTATCAGCCAAATGTACTCTTACTTTTAAAATCAAGTAATCAAATTTAAAGGAGTATTCTATAACACGTAGGTTTGAGCAAGCTCTCTGATGTGTCAATAGGCGTGTTTGATTCCACGATCAAACAATGATTAAATAGAACGTGCCTAATCACAAAGTATCCAGTGGCCTACCTATGCCACTCGCCTACCTTATCATACTTTCCATAGCGATGTTTAGCGACATACAGCCGTTACATTGTTATACATTGTCTCTCGTTCGAAATCGGTAGCTACAAAATGTAGATCCAAAATAAATCATGTCAGTTAACGAACATAGCAACTAGTCATCGCTTCACAACTACTGGGCTCCATCTGTAGACAAAACAGAAAGAGGTGGAGCAACGCGCTTTTTGCCGGTCCGGGACATGCCATGAAACGGCCACTGGAGGAAAGCTCTTCCTATAACGTAGTCCTACTCCAGTAGTCCTACTCCAGTAGTCCTACTCCAGTACAGGCTTACGAACCTCGGCGCAAGCGCCTCAGTCCTGCCGCAGTACTGTCGTACCAATAATGACGTTCAAGAACGGCCTCTTGTGTATGATTGCTTAAATCGGTAATCAGATTACTTTTTCAAAGTAACTGTGGCAACACTGGTTACAATACACCACCGATCATATTAAAGTTGTTGACTTAAAATAAAATTGATGCCAGGAATGTTCTTGTAAGTTTTAAGAATGTATTCCCAAGTTAAGCGTAGTCTTCTTTCTGTATTCTGCAAAAGAGAGTGAGTAGGTGTGTGTGTGTGTGTGTGTGTGTGTGTGTGTGTGTGTGTGTGTGTGTGTGTGTGTGTGTGTGTGTGTGTGTGTGTGTGTGTGTGTGTGTGTTTGTGTGTGTACGTACCTGTGTCTGGATGAATACTGAATGCCGGTACAGTGGAGTCTTTGTGCATGAAGCCGTATGTGACCCTGCCATTGGAGCCCTCGTCAGCATCTACTGCATGGACCTGCAGAACAAACGTCCCAGCTGGCTGGCTCTCCAGGACTGATGTGCTCTCTCGGTACTGCTGACACTGAGGAGGAAGAGAACATAGAAACTTAGATCAATACTCCATTCTACAGGAACTGCAATCAAGAATATGAGGGAGGTGGAATGTCATTCATTTTTTGAAAGAACGTATTGATGAAGGAAGGAAGTTTGTTATCCTGTGTAGGATAGATATTAGTAGAGGGATCAGAGGTTTTAAAGTCTATCCCAGGGTCCATTGAAATTAGGGTTAGGGTTAGGGTTTTCGCCAGAAGGTCTCAATAGCTGCTCAACGATGTGCTCAGTGTTCTTGTGTAAACATGACATTTTATTTGCTGAACTTTAAGCATGTGCTTAGTTTAGTTCTGTGCGAAATACTTTTTTTTTTTTATTGGAAATGGAACAAAACACTCCTCAGTAAGACTTCAGTAGTGTACGGAAATAGCTGCAGTTGAGTCCATTAAAGCGGATTTTCTGTGAGATGTTAAAGCAAATATGAAGTAGGTATATATTTGTCAACCAAATACAATCTTTTCTTATTGTGCCATGTTTGATTAAACTGAATATTTGAATGCACAATTGCAGATGTGGTCACAACAAATTGTTTTACAATGCTTTGGTAAACATACACTGCCTAGCCAAAAAAAAGGTCACAAGCCTGTGGGGGCAGTGCTATGATCTGGGGTTGCTGTAGCTGCTCTGGTCTAGGTTCAGCAACATTATGTGCCCAAAGAATGAGGTCAGCTGACTACCTGAATATACTGAAGGACCAGGTTATTCCATCAATGCATTTTGTCTTCCTTGATGGCACGGGCATGTTCCAAGATGACAATGCCAGGATCCATCGGGCTCAAATTGTGAAAGAGTGGTTCAGGGAGCATGAGGCATCATTTTTACACATGGATTGGCCCCCACAGAGTCCAGACCTGAACCCGATTGAGAATCTTTGGGATGTGCTGGAGAAGACTTTGCACAGGGGTCCGAATATCCCGTCATCAATACAAGATCTTGGCGAAAAATTAAAGACTGTTGTGACATTGCAGAAGCTTGTGGAAACGATGCCTCATCGAATCCGTGCGGTAATCAAAGCTAAAGGTGGTCCAACAAACATTACCGTGTGTGACCTTTTTTTTGGCCGGTGAGTGTGTATTTCAAAGGCCAAATAAGAGACCACTGCAGCAATATCAGTTTCTCTGTTTTTTTTTTTTAACCTATTCTATAAACTACTCTCTCCATACTGCCCAATACTTAGAGAATACAACCTGTTGAGCTGGGAAACATCAAACTACATGCAAATGCTTGCCTTCTTTATAAAATTATCATCGGCCTTACCTCAACTACTCTCAGACATTTCATCATCATACGGACAACTGCTAATAGGATAACCAGAGGTGCAGCGAGAGGAGATTGCATTATTCCACTCAGGAAAAGTTATTTCAGTCAGTCTTTGTTTTCTGTTAAAACTGCTCAGCAACAGAACTCAATCCCAGCAATAATTAGAGACCAGACTACATTCAGTTTATTTAAATCACAACACAAAACATGATTAGTGAGGAATAGGTGCTGTCAACACTGATACAATCCTCTGCTCATTACAATCCGCTGTCTGTCTGCACTGCCTGGGTTTTAACATGTTTCTTTTTTTGTTTTGTTTTATTTTCTTATTTATAATTGTCTTTAAATGCTTCTTTAGGGTGACTAACAACATCTGTCCAGGGACTACAGAGGAAAAGTAGCCTCTTGGCTAACTCTGGCTCATTTGTAGAAATGTTTATTAATGTGCATTGTCCCTGTAAAAATAAATAAAAATACTCACAATTATTTCTCTGTGTTGGAATTCAACAGACACTGGAATGGCTGCCATACATGTAGAGATTGAGATTCAAGAAAAATGTGGAGTGTTCTCTTAACTTTTTCTGGAGCTGTATATATGTATACATATATATATACACATTATATGTACGTATAAGATCAAAAGGGATAAAAGTGACTTTTTTTTGTAATTTCTCACAAACAATTACATTTTACATGATGAATGCACTTGCAATGCATGCATATGAACAGCTGTGGCACTATTGGAGACACATTTAGTTTAATAGATTTAATTGAATTTAATTACCATTTAAAAGTGAAACCAGGAATCTTTCAGCTTATTTGGTAGGGAAAAGGGGTCAGTAGTTTCTTTCATAATCTTGATGTGGGAAAAACATTTTCTCCTTGGTGGACATAAAAACCTCCAGTCCAAAATGCTGCATGATTTGTCTTCCTTACCACCCACAATATGAAGTAATAACCTCATGTCAGCACTGTGAAGATGGTCATACACTCCTCTTTAACCCACACACAAAGCACAAGTGGGAACCACTATACACACAAACAGTATCATCCTACAGGCTATAAGACTGTTGAACTCCTGAGCTCTGTGAAGTACTTACAGTATGCAGTATGTATTCTACCATACAGTATTTAGATTAACACCCTGTTTTTATTCCATCTTAAATGCACATATTCTTTTATTCCTTCAACTTTTTTTGCACATTTCTATGTTTTTTTCCCTTATGTTAAATAAGTTGTATGTTGCATTATTGGGAAGCATTGGACTTCTTTCATTGCAAAACTTCTCTGTAGCTATTGTGCATATGACAGTAAAGCATTTAGATCTTCAATCTTTGATCTAATCTTTAAAAAATATATAATGAAAACTGATTTTGTATCACTGGTAGTCTTATTTCCATCTCAAAAGATTAATGCAAAGTCGTTGCAGCCCATCTGAATCTACACTTACTCTCCATTCAACATCACATTAATTGTCAGAGTCGTCAGAGAGACTCATTCATTTCTTTGTGAAAAGCAAGGTAGCTGCTCCGTGTTTGGGTTCTCAAAGAATTTGTCAATCACTGAACTTGTCAGACACAGAGAGAGCTTTATTATCCTGCTTTAAACACTTCCTGGGTTTCACTCACTCCCCCTTCCCCCCTTTTTTTCCCTCTATGGTCTCTCGTCTCACTCTTTTTTTCCTGTCTCACTAGAGTGTTGATGCTCATCAGCCAAACTCTGTGAAAGGAAAGAAATCCCAGCACTGCTGGTTGATGTCTTGATGTCTTAACAACCAATGAATTACAGTCAAACTTTTATTTTATTTTATCATCTTCCCTCATTTCCTGGTTCTTCCCTTTGTTAATTTGTTTTCTATCCATTCTTCTGGTTTTTGTTTACTCCTTCAACCGTTCCATCTGCAGTCATCAGAGCCTTTTTAAACGGGGGACATTGTATCAAATATTCTCTGTCAATGTCAAAAGAACTAGCATTTGTAGACAAGACAATTGACAAACACTCACAAAAATGTGGACAGATACAATATGTCTTGATTGTTGTTCATTTTCCATAATTTGGTGATTTTCTTGGAACAGCTAAGGGGAGTGTCTGGTTTGGTGAGATAATCATTGTACCTCTGATACTTGGGGACGATATGCTAGCTTGGAGGGTTTGCATCTGTGTGGCAGTTGGGATGAAAGTCAGCACTTTCGAAGACTAACACCACGGTACTTCTGCTTGGGATTGATGTTGGGGTGGCTTAGTCGGCATCAATGCTGCCTTTATCCCAATGTGCCAAAGATAGAGCTGAGTTTAAAGGAAAAGCTCTGGATGTACTAGATGTTCAAAGTTCCTTCCGTCAGCCAGGATCACAAGGTTTTAGGGAAAGACCTGAAGAATTAAATTGTACATGCAAGCAGTTGAAATGATTTGGCTTCAAAGGGTGGCTGGGGCAAGGAGCAATGGTGTCAGGGATAAATCAATCGCACTTTTTTCTGTCCCAAAACTGATTCCAATAAATATAAAATGAAATAGTTTATAATAGTTCTCTCTTGTTCCCCAATTTTAATAAGGTTACTTCTAAGCACAGAACCAGGTGGAATAATATTCATTTTATGAAACAAAAGGTCTAAATAGGCACTAGTTAGCCATGTGAGTAACTAATGGCAAAAACACGATAAATGTGTAATAATAATGATGGAGGCTAAACTGTGGATTATTAGCGTAACAACCTTCTGCATAATAAGCAAAGGATAACAAGCAGTAAAATGGTCATTATAGCAAAAGGAAAGCCCGACAGAGCGATACAGACCCCACCATGAAGACTTAAGTGTTCCCATTGGTGCTAACTATACTCTACTGTCACCCAGCTCCCTTTTTACCTCTCCTTCTCTCTTGCGCTGTTTTTTTGCCACCACAGAAATGCAATTGAACAGACTTCTTTCTGCGCATTGATATTACTGCACATGGTCACCTGATCAGAGCATCCTTGGCAATAATCTGCTACTCTTATTGAAAAAGAGTATATGTATTGTATAATGCTTTCTTAAGAAGAAGAATAGTGCTTTTTCAGGTCTTCTCGACCCCTCAAAGCACTTTAAATACATGGAGTCATTCACCCATTAACACCTCATTCATGCAGAGCAGTACCACTTGCTCTAGGGAAGCTAACATTCGTACACATTCACACACTCGTGGCCATCGGGAGCAACTCAGGGTTCAGTATCTTGCCCAAGGATACATTGACTTTTTGACTGCACGAGCAGGGATCGAAGCCACAACCTTCTGAGTGAAAGAAGACGACCCTCCCTCGCAGCAACATTTCATGGATGGATGGATGGATGGATGGATGGATGGATGGATGGATGGATGGATGGATGGATGGATGGATGGATGGATGGATGGATGGATGGATGGATGGATGGATGGATGGATGGTGGATGGATGGATGGATGGGTGGGTGGATGGATGGATGGATGGATGGATGGATGGATGGATGGATGGATGGATGGATGGATGGATGGATGGATGGATGGATGGATGGATGGATGGATGGATGGATGGATGGATGGATGGATGGATGGATGGATGGATGGATGGATGGATGGATGGATGGATGGATGGATGGATGGATGGACAGTGCCACAAGTGTGGTCTTGCCTGTAGTGACATATTCTATGTCTGCTACCCTACTGTCCCTATATCCGAGTAATCATGTCTCTCTGTATTTCCACCTCTTTTCTTTGTGTATCTTGCTCTTTCTGTCTTGGTTCACTGATTCCAGACCTGCTACAGTACGCTATAACATTTGGCATCAAAACCAGATAAAAGGGCCTTTCTGCTTCAGTGTCCTGCTACTGGCTGCCAACCACAGAGGAATCACCAACTTCAGTTGGATGTCTTAACTAGGAAACCAACACACGGCCAATTTTTACTTTCCTGTTCCAGAACTGCCTTTTACTCTCAGTTTCGTTCTCCGTCTATGAAAAACAACACTGTGTTTTCCAGTGATCTTTCATCTGTTGTTCTTCATTTGTTGATGTATTTTTGTGTCTCTAGTTATCTGTTGTGTTTGTATTCTCTCTTTAAAAGACCTAGTTAATGGGGATGGTCAGTCAGTGGTTTGTTTGTCCGTTTCAATCAGCATCTAACCCAGAGAAGAAAAAGAATGAATCTCAGATTTGAAATATGATGCCAGCAGGAGATTCCTGGGAGGCACAATTGAGCATACAAAGCACATGCGGAACAGTGCGGACCAGGATTCCGTCTCTTCCCTTTTCCTCTTGGCTCTCATTTTGTCGCCCGTCCCTCAGTTCTCTTCCCACTTCGAGATGAAGCTGGGAGGGAAACACTTGGCGCTCGCTAACCCCCAGGAGAGAGTGCGCAGGATTTACTTGTCAAGCCGGAGCTAGTAATGTTGGCTTGCGATACCTCAGGGGGGTTTGAAAAGTCACCTCATTTAGAATTGAGACATGGCTAGAAGAAAAGGTAGATACGTAGTGCTTCCAGAATGGGTCGGTCGGGATTTCTCACACATCCCTTAAAGCTTTAATTAAAAGACCAATATGATGTGGGTGGGAGATGAGACAGGAGAGACGTGGGTCAAGTCGGTTAATCGCTCCTCCAGAGAGGAGGCTAATGAATAGAGGACGTTGACAGACAAAGAGGAGTCAGAGGAATGATGGAGGTAAATGGGTATAGATAGGAAGAACCATGAAATAAAAGGATACAGTGCAAAGTCAATTCAATCAAGGGAAACTGAAAGAAGAGCAATGAATACCATGGCAACCAGCACAGCAGACTGATGGGCATGACGAAAAAAGATGTAATGAAGCCAGTTTCCTGTCTTACCTTCTCAAACACCGGCTTGTTGTTATTCACATCGTCCACTCCCACTATAACCTGGGCTGTGGACGACAAGGCCTGAGGTCCGCCTGAGGAGTTGTCATCGGTTGCCGTGACATTGAGGATATATTCAACACCCTGGAGGTGGGGGGGCGGGCTGGAGCGAAGGCGGATCAAACCTGCAGTAAACCAAAAGGAGAACACTCGCTTAGTCAGCTGTTATTGATAGAACATTAGTGTATACTTGGGGATTTACTGATGGGATTTAAGGGATTAATGGTGACTCATTTGCATTAGCATTTAAAGTCGCAATAATACCTTACACTCTGGGCTCACCGTGTGTTTAGATATCCAATAATATGACATCCAGTCGGATGTATTATTTGCTATGGTGATGAAGCTAAACACATAGATTGACTATTTCTTGGCCAACAGGGTTTCCATTTTGTGGCCTACTGTTTTTATATATTTATAGTTTATTACATGGCTTAATGGAATACTTGATTGTGATTGGTCAATTTGGACAGTCGAAAAAGAGCAGATTGCTGTTCGGATAGCAGGCTGCTGAGTACGGTCTGATTGATGGACTATGTGCAGTCATGTCACTCCATAGTCTGGACAGTTTAACATCAGCTTTGGCCGCAAAAACGTTGGCTTAACTGTCCCCAGTAGAGATAAAAAAATGTGTAGAAGAAAAGAGCACAAGAGAAGGAACAAGTTTAAAAGACCAGCGGAAGAAGACAGACTTGAAGTAAAGACTTAAGGGAACACAGTATGTGGTCTGGCAGTGTTTAAACACTGGTTAATGAAAAAGAATATGAGAACAGACTTAAACAGTTACAGAACACCTCGATCAGTGCTGCCATAATTGTAAGGTACATTGCTGTCACCACAGTTCCAAACATTGCTATGCTGTAAAACGGACAATTTTTCTTACCAAAACCAAACGTTTATTTTTAGATTATTGAAATCAAGTTTATAAAACATATATATATATATATATATATATATATATATATATGTAATTAGCCATGCAATAAGTGGGATAATATGGATGAAAAAGCAAATGAAACACCAACAGGATGATCAGAGGGCCTTTTTGAAATCACATATACCAGGTTGTGTAGATTAAACTCTGAAGCTAAACTAACGTTTTTGGAACACCAGAGGCAGCTGTAGCCCAGCGGGGAGAATGAAGTTGACCATTAGGGTTGGTGGTTCAATCCCTTGCTCCACTGGTTCAAATATCAAAGTGTCCTTCAGCAGTGCACCAAACCCAACATTATTTTCAGTTTCTGTGTATGCATGTTTCTTTGGAGAAGTACATCTTTAGAGTGATTGTATTGTAGTAATGTGTTCATGCAGCCTAGATATGTTTCCTATCCTCATATATTTACTGTCAATCTATCTAATAAGAGGTGAACAAGGCAAGAATATCTATATATTTAAATATTCCATTTACAGACACTGTTTTTGATCTGTCTCAGTGGGTGATATCAATAGAGCAGAGATGATATCTCTGTCAGACTTTTATACGTGATTTGACGTTCAAAAGGTTCAGACCCAATCCAGTCTGGAATTTGATCATCATAGATATTTGTCAGTGCAATCCTTCTAGATCTACTGTCATTTTTAAACTACAGACCTTGCTAAACGGTTGGTTAAAAACAATGATTCAGGCTTTACAGTAGTAATTTTAGCTTTAACTTCACTCAGGCTAGGCCAATTATTTTGTACAATTTCAACAAAAAAAAGAGCACAAAACCAACTGATTTTGCAAGAAATGAGAGAGAGATACAAAACCATGGATGTTTTATATCCCCAATTTCTGAAATGTCGTTAATGTGTCACTGCCTGATGATGTATTTTATGTGAAACTAAGGAAGAATACCTGTTACTGCAGTACTAATGGGGACCCTAAAAAAAGTAAAGTACAATTAAGTGTCTTTGCTAAATTGGAAAGCTTGAAGGCAGATAAGGGTTGTTAAATGGAGGGGAAGGTGAGCAAAGCCGGTGAGTTAGAAAAGACCTGAAACTGAACTGAAGTATTCTCAATCATAATTAGACTGAAAAGTGGTCCTCAAAGTCCTCACATACTGGTTTAATCAGAAACTTTAAGATAACCTAAGAGAGAGTGAAGAATGTATTCACTTAATTTTAAAGCTCATAAGACTATTCAGGTAAGACACCGGTCTAATTAAAACATGTATTATGTTGATGCTTTGCCACAAAGGGTCGAAATCATCTGAAAAGCAAAACCAGATTCGTACAGAATTGTACCACCTCTATGGTAACAGAGTTTTGATTATAATTACGTTTTTCTTCTTCATTGTTAAAGCTCATTATCATAACCATGGTAAGATGCATCTTTTCTGCTTTTTATCTATATATAAATTACTGAACGCATGAAAACACTTTGGAAACAAATTGGTGTCTGTTATTGATTTGGACTTTAAGAAATAAAGTGATGACGTAAATCAAGATATTTGCTCACTTTCTTGAATACATATTTGCATAAGATATGAAAAGTTCTCCACAAATGCTGGTAAGAACTCTTCATCCAGGCAACAGACCAGTCTCGGGCCTCTGTAAATGTGCTACATATATCAACCTGCTTACTATCCAGGTACCCATTCACTTAATAAATCGGCCTATTAAAAACATATTCCCTACATCTTACTGCAACCAGCTGATCCATTAATCACTAGGGTTGTGTATTCATGTATTAGTTAGAAGATACAATTGTTTATAAAAAAAAATATTGAACAATAATGACTTTCTAATAAGCAAACCTTTATATTATGGTGTCAGAGGAACGCTGATCACTTTGTAAAGAAGGTTGTTGTGTATTAAATGAACAATATGTAAATGGTCCGAAATCTCAAAGTAAAGCCATTATATATGGGGTCCCCCAGGGATCCATTCTAGGGCATGTCATTATTATTATTATTATTATTATTATTATTATTATTATTATTATTATTATTATTATTATTATTATTATTATTATTATTATTATTATTATTATGCTTTATTTGTTTAACTTCACTTAAAAGTTCCTTACATTTATTTTTAGTTGCTCTTTTGGATTAAATAATACACTGAAGTATTGGTATTTCCTTTCCCTTGTATTTATTGGCATTGAATTTGATATTGAGGGATCAGGTTACATTACATGTATATTGCAATACTAAGACTAGGTAACTTAATACATTCTTTCACAGGTAACTAGCAATTGTAACAGATTACATTTTTTAAATAACGCTTCCAATCTTAGTGAATTTATACAACCCATACAATGAACCAAGCAACCAAGCAACCAACCAACCAACCAACATGTCACCAGAGTAAAAAAGAGCAAGGTTGAAGATAACACACATTATAAAACACACAGTGTCAGGTGTTGCAAAGGCACAGTGGTTTATATAGTATATTAGAGTAAAACAAGTGTAGCCATTAGAGACAGAGAACAAATGAAAGTTTCTGATGGACACAGACTTTTCTTACATACGTTTTAAACTCTAAGAGATTTAATTAATGATGGTCGCACAACATATGAATAGCTAAATTGATCTGCATTCCCTTTTAGCACCATCATTCTGGCATTCCATTTCATCCATCCATCTCTTTTTCTCTCTTACTGACTCTCTTTCAGTCTGGTGTAGGCGTCTCATCTGCATCCCACTCTCCGCTTTGAATGACTCTCCTCCACTCTGTATTCATCTCACTCTCTGTTGCACTGTTTACTTTGTATGTGCGAGTGTGTGTGTGGGCTAAAAGTGCGGACATATTACATCTTCCTTATCTTCAGAGGCGGGAACAGGTGCTCCGGCTGTCATGTGTTCACTTGGTTTTCACAAGACACCCTGGAATTGGAATCGTATGTGCACTCAGATATGTATGTGAACCCATTATATCTCTGTTCACCAGACAAAGGAACTGATGATATACTAAGCCAGAATATGAATGATTGTATTTGTATTCATAGAGCCAGTATGTCATTAAACATGCATTTGATTAATTTGTAGACAAGTCTTTCTAAGTGATGTGAAAAGGATAAAAGGGAGAAGAGGACTGCTGTTTAAGTGAATGCTACAAAAGCTCATCGCTTTTGAGCTGCACATGTACAGTAAGTCCCTTCTGTTTGAGTGTGCAAGTGTTGTTGCACAAGAGATGGAGGATTGCCATGGAGGGGGTGTCTGCCTCGAGGTGTTTGTCACAATGGCTGGTTCCCTGGCACTGCTGTCCACGGTTAAGGGTATGTGTGTGTATGTGCATGAGAAAGAGATAAAAATAGACAGGGAAAGAGAGGTGAAAGAGACAATTCCAATTTACAGATCTAGAAGTGTAAGGCGGGGAAGCTTTGCCGCAAGAAAGACATACATAGAGTCAGACACATTTAAATGCATAAATATGCTCCACACACACACCTACACAGTGAAGTGCACACCTCACTTATATTCAGCAAACGCTGCTGCAGAGTTTTATGTCGAGTACAATAAAGTCCAGCATTGATTTCTGATTTTTCAAAGCCAGACTACAGCCAGCCAGCATTCTGTATGCATTAAAAAGGGAGCGGATATTTTGCTTGTATGAAGATTATTATAATTTCTCACAGCTTTGTCCTTCCTGTTCTTCCATAGCTACAACACATGGGATTACAGATTATGTGGTTTTAACCACAATCAATCAGAGTTGTTTAATTGAATTTGCTAATTTATGTAGTTATTATTGCAAAGTTAACCTGATTTTCACAACATTCTGCAAACCTTGGCTCAGAATTATGAAAGTTTTTATTTTAAAGAAACACCTGAAATGATTCCAAATGCCACGTGCAAGAATCTTTGACATACTTTGGATCAGCCACACAAGCATGTAATCTTACAATTTTTGTACCTATAATGTTCACAAAGAAAATGATTGGCCATGCATATTTAAAAAGGACATATGATGCTAATTGTCCGGTTCATATTTCAAATGTGTGCCTCTATTGTGACATGTTTACATGCTTTATTGTTCAAAAAGCTTTTCACTTTTAATGGGCTCTAACCAGATCCCAGTCTGCTCTGATTAGTTAGTTGGCCGGCTCCACTGTAAATGGTCAACCGCTTGGAGATATTCGCCCCTAGCCTATCACGTAAAATGTGTTGGTGCTCTTGCCAATAGAAGCGCGACTGTTATATAGTGGTTTCATTATGTTCCAGATATAAACAATGGAGTTTCAGGCAAGTGGGGAGTGTGTGGGAGAGAAACTCCCTCTGAAGGGAACTTTGGGATTGAACTCTTTGCAGACCATTTACATGCACAAGAACTTATAGAACACACTACAAGAAAGGGTTAAACCCCAGAAAGCATTATAGGGCCTCTCTAACTATTTGCTGTCCCATAACTGAGACCATGCACCTGTGACGCACAAAATAAATCAACCAATATTGTAACATGCTAACAACACCATTAAAAAAAGGATAAAACATAAGCAACATTCTCTGAAGGCATCAGGTTTCCTGGATGTACAAGCTGTTTTGTGCACTGACAAATTAAAACATATTGCAAAACTAAAAATCCAAAACCTAACAAAGCACATTTGTATGGCATAACATTTGAAATGGCTTTATGATTATGAAGGGAACTCTATTGTTAGTGCATCCAAGAAGTCTCCCATGTAAACCTCATGGCTACTTGAAATAAGCTGCAGAGTTATAAAGACGTTGCCAACCTCTACTTTTTCTGTAACCATCCTTTCAAAGTACTAAGTCTGCGTATGCAATCCACTGTATCTCCTCTCATGTAGACCATGCTTGTGTAACACGTTCCATGCTAGTGTTGCTGAATTTCAGTCGAGGTAGGGCCATTTCAGCAGATAGATGTATTCAAACCAAATCGCTCACCTGGTCACCTTCACTCCAATAAAAAAGGAATTTGCTCATACAAATGGCTGCGTTGTCTGCTCCCAATTTCTCATTATCCAAACCCAAATAGGCTATTGTGTAATGCGTAACTGGGGCTGATATAGGGTTTGCATTGTAGAGTGGGCTTACAAGAGATTGTGATAAAAAAGAAATAGAGGTACAATGGGACTAAAATTAGACCAATTGTTTGCAAGAGAAAAGGCTGGAGTGGTCACAAGAGATAAATAAAAGATCTATTTAAATGCAGATCCTTTCATTAATGCAAAGAACATAATTTGTATCTTCCTGAGATATTGTTATAGACACTGTATAATATATATCATAGGTGCTAAGTATAATATAAACATAATTGTGTCAAGGATGGTATACCACTGCTTGAAATGTGTAAACTAAAGGGTAGATCTGCCAAAATTGCAAAACTAAGTGAGCCTTGTTATGGCTATGTGACGCACTGCTAAGGCACAAAGTACTTTGAGTTTAATGCTAATGTCAGCATGAAGACATACCCACAATGGTTTGGTAACCTATCTTTACAGAGCAGAAACCTTCACAGTCACATTATAAAATGGCCTAGCAGACTGATGTGTGAGTCACAGCTCAAGAAAGAGTCCTTGTACATCAGACAGTTACAGCAGAGATCCAGCTCCATGTTAAATGATCACTCCCACCCTCTGCACACTGAATTTCAGCTTATTCCGTCGGACTGGAAGTTAGAGTTAGTCTTTGATTTTTGTAAAGCACTTTGAATTGCCTTGTGTTGAAATGTGCTGTATAAATAAACTTGCCTTGCCTTGCCTAGAGGACCAAAGTTGTAGGACAAAGCAGTATAAAAACAGCTTTATTCCAGCAGCCATTGCTCCAAAAAACTAGTTGTAGCAGCATTTATTTGTTTATTTATTATTATTTGATTGTTTTAATGTTTTGGATCCTTTGGTAAAAGTTTGGTCTGTTGTCTGTGTTGTTTGAAAAGTGTGTCCGGTGGATACCTTGTCTTTTAACTGCAAACCAAATCTACTTACGAGTACAAATATAGAACCTGAACCTTAGTTTAAGTAGTTTTGCAGAAACTTGATCATTAGCCAGTTAAGGGACAGCAATTACATCCTGAAGGGTCCACAAAAGTCATAATAATTGTGTGACAGACCTTTACATTAAAAGACACCATACTTATGGTAAGAGTAACAGCAGAGTGGATGGACTGAAATAGAAGCTAGTCATAGTTTTACTTTTCTAAAATCTGTAATATTGGATTGGTGGTCCACTAGCATTGTGAATTAGAATTTTAAAAAGCCTGTATATCAATACCAAAGATGCATTAAGTGTGTAAGCACTCTCCCACCCTTTCCCTCTCTCCACCCACGCTGCTCCAACAGCGCTGCAGAGTGCACTCATGCTTAATGAATTGAGACAAAAGGCCAGATAAATGTGACCAGTTCAGTAAAGGCAGCAGGCAGACACAGGGCGAGGGCACTGCCGGCTCACTGTGTTACGTACACAGGGAGCACCGGAGGCGCCCCACGGTCCGATCCCTGCTTTACTCTGCCTCTGGTTGGCATGAACATCTAATAGGGCCTAAAAGCCTGAGATGAGAGCAACACATGCTGCGTAAGTGGTTGAAAATGGGACATGGAAAAGGTTTTAGGACATTCCAAGAACAAAGCGTAGAGCGAGCGTCTCTTCTAATCTATGAGATATGTGTCCCTGTGGTACGGGGTCATGGCTCTGTGTGTGTGTGTGTGTGTGTGTGTGTGTGTGTGTGTGTGTGTGTGTGTGTGTGTGTGTGTGTGTGTGATACAGATACAAACATAAATACTATGTTCATTATGATATTCTGCCTATGCATGCAGGTTAATTTTTCAGTTTTTTGTTTTGTTAGTGTGCATACGGTTACAGACACACTGCAACTGCCCTACAACTTGTCATCAACACATATTTATTCCTCTATTTGTTTATTTAATTATTAATTAAGTGATCAACTTTGGAAACACTGGATTTTTCTTAAATGTATAGATACTGTACATACAGTATATATACTTAAATGATTGCTTTTTTAATTTCATTATAAATGATAAATGACAATAAAGGAATTCAAAAGTGTAGTGTTTTCATGCATAGAGTGTAAGAGTGTGTGCATTCTTCTTCAGTGTGTGTGTGTGTGTGTGTGTGTGTGTGTGTGTGTGTGTGTGTGTGTGTGTGTGTGTGTGTGTGTGTGTGTGTGTGTGTGTGACTGTGTGTGTGAGTGTGTGTGTGTGTGTTTGTGTGTGTGTGTGTGTGTGTGTGTGTGTGTGTGTGTGTGTGTGTGTGTGTGTGTGTGTGTGTGTGTGTGTGTGTGTGTGTCGCTGCCAACAGGGCCAGCACATATCATCGCTCATCAGAGATGGAGAAGATGTTTCCTCGGGGATCAGTGCGCAGCCGTCACTTCACATGAAGGCAGCCAGGAGGGAGGAGAAGAGGGAAGAGAGGTAGAATGTGAGATGGAGCAAGGGATGGGTGAGAGACAACACAGAAGACTGGGGACAAAGCGTGGTGGGGGGTGCAGAGGGAGAGGGATGGAGGAAGTGCTTCCTCCAGTCAACGTCATGCCAGCAGGAGACTGGGATGGAAGAAAAGAGGGACGAAAAAACTGAATGAGCTTTAAAAGAAGAGAGGGTGATGGAGGGAAATTACAATATGTTTGCCAGAGGGAACCACAGAGAAGAATGAGGGCAACACAATGTGGATTTGTTACTCAAAGCGGGATCATGCACAGGTCAGCATATCAGCCCCAACAAAGTACATTCAGAGGAGTAGTTCAGGAGGAAAGACTGGATAATAGAAATAAAACAAGGCCGACAGTACGACTAATGCAACCCCATCACCGGGAAAACAAAACTCACCTACTGCAACGGAACACACTTTTCTGCAGTACCATTAAACTTAGCTGGGGAAAAAAGGAAATGATGGAAGCACCGTTTATTGGCGCCAGCGTATCCCCTCAGCTGTCAGTAAATACTTCCTCCCCTCTGAGGAGGATGTCTCTGTATTTATGGGTTTTAATAGGAACAGCGTGATCATCATATTGACCGGACTGCTCGGATCCTAATGGCCACCTTAAATCTCGGGAAACACTGTATTCTGGGCTGAGTTACAGGCAAATTAACATGGAGAGGGAGGCTTCTGCTGCCGGAAGGGAGGAAAACAATCGCCTGAATGATTGTTGGACATTAAGAATGACTTGGGAGGGGAGAGGGGGGAACGAGAGCAAGAGAGGAGGCAATAAACGATTTTCATCAGCGGCAGAGGGAGAATGAGGTGGGCAGGAGAAGGTGGGCGGAATCCACCACGCTCGCTTTCCATTATAAGACTCATAACATAGTTTTAATGACCAAATATTGGGCTCTTTGAAAGATCATATTACAAGCGTTATGGTGCCACACACTGTGGGGTGGACAAATTGTGTGGTGGCTCTGTATGCATCGGTATTAGGCTCTCTTTCCCTATGTGGGTCTGCATGTGTGAATATGACTGGGTAGCTGCTTTACTGAAAAATTCATCACGAATAAAGGTATGCACAATAAAGACAAACATTAGCACATTTAAGGCAGCTCAGAACTGTGTTGCAGAAAGATGATTTCCTTCTCTTCCTCATCTGTGCAACATGAGTACTGACTGTTTTACCTACTATTGAAGAGGCCCTATTATGCTTTTTGGGTTGTTCCTTCCCTGTAGTGTCTTATATATGTTTTTGTGCACGTAAATGGTCTGCAAAAGCTTGAATCCCTGTGTTCCCTCCAGAGGGAGTTTCTTACTTCCGTAAGATAGTGACATCACTATGTAACACTTGCTCCAATACATATGTTAAGAGGTGGGACATTTCTGACACATTTCTGTAAGCGGTTATCTGGTCACAACAGAGCCGACCAGATAACCAATCAGAGCAGATTGGGCTTGGGCAGAGCATGATATGTCCTCTCTAGTTTATCCTCATAAAATAGTTTGCATGATATCGTACAAATGTTATTCCTTGACAAATATCCAACAACATGTGTCACTTGTTACAAACAGACATTTTTCAAATGCATTAATATCTTCACAGGAAACTACTTGGGCAGGTTTAAGAATACATTTTGTTTTGGTTTGCATCAACCATGGAAGTGATATTAGGGTTAGGGTTACTCGCTATAGGTATGGAAGTTACATGAAGAATAAATCAATAGAGACAGCTGTTTGTATCTGGTGTCACACAGGATACAAACAGCTGTCTCTCAGTGAACATTTTAGTCTTTGGACCAACCCATCCTCCGCAAAGTCCACCCTATGAGAACTTTATCACTCTTTAAACTTCTCAGTTCACAAACACATATTGTATTTGAAATTCAGCATTGTAAAGATCTTAGATTTAGTTTTCTCCTTGTGTCTTGTCTTGTTTTACTTCCTGTCTTTGTGTTTTCCTGCCTGTGTGATTGTCTGATCCTGTTCACCTGCTGCCCTTGTGTTTTTTGCAAACACTCCCCAGCTGTATCTTGTCTCTGATTAGTCCTGTGTGATTCACTTATGCTGTCACTTGGTCTATAACGTCAGAAAGCAGAGGAAAGAAAAGTGCAATTTCATTTCCCAGAGCCCAAGATTGTGTTTTATAACTACTTGTTTTGCCCAGCCTGCAATTTCAAACCAATATATGTTAAATTAAGAATCATAAACATTGCAAACCTATTAGCTGATTTTAGACTTCGAAAATCTAAAGACTTGGTTATTTTCCTTCTCTTTTTGAAATGACTGCACATTAAATGTTGTTTCATTTTAAGTCAAGCTCATTCATGACGAAAATATATTGGAGATAAGTATATCTGACAAAAAAAAAGCTGGAAAATAAATATATAATTCTAAAGCCAGTCTCCGCTGCATAACTCCTCATTACATCCACCACAGCAGGATATTGATTTTAAACTAAAATAGGTCATGGGGACAGTAGTTGATTAATAGTTTAGCTAAGAAATACACCTAATTGGAAAGAAACAACAATTAATAGATTAATCCACAGTGAAAATAATCGTTAGTTGCATGGGATGTTTTATTCTTCCGAAAAACTCTAAAATAGCGATCCTATAAATACATGGCTCAATTTTTCAATGTATACTTAGTGCCAACAAGGAATTGAGTAATTGAGCAGGCAAATCAGAAAATGTCCTTATCCAGACAGACATTTAACTTTGCTTTTACAATGAACTTTAATACAAAGCTACTCGCTCAAATAAAACAAACTTAAATAAAAATCAGATAGACGGTAGAATCCTGTTATAAGCTCCAACGCTCTCTCCTGTTTGATAAAATGACCGCCACTATCAGTACACATGCACTTTCCTGGCAGAGAAAGTCATTGCCGGTGAACAGAAATTGTCCCTTGAAGATTTGAGTAATTGAATTTGTAAAAGTCATCGTATTACCCTATAATATGATATGCAGATTCAGAGGGGGTTGTAATTTACAAAGGGGTCGAACCTCTATGAAATTGCCACCCATCCCAATTAACCACACACATACACACACCAACATTAATGCAGTTTCTTATTTCTCTTCTGGCACTGCTGCTCCTGCCTCAGAGGAAGTTGAGACGTATGAAAATAAAGCTCAGATGATATCCCGTTACAAAGAAATGCTCCTCGCACTTTGGCTGATTATTCGTCTCCGTGACATGAGCTGTCAGGATTTAAATATCCTTGACAAAGCTTCTTGCAGAAAAAAAAAAAAGGCGAGGAATCGTCATCCACACAATAGTGGATACGCTGAAGGCCATAAAACTATACACACTATGTGAAGCGTATTTTCAAGACACTCTGAGGCATGCTTGGCAAACTGTGGCGCTTCTACATTTATGCAGTGTACGTAAATAAAGCAGGGAGAACAGACATCAACACAGGGTGAAAATAACTGGGAAAAAGAGCAGTGTTTGTGGATAGTTCAGGGTTTGTGCAACATGGTTACCAAAGTGAAAGGCACACTAATAAAAGACCATAAGCCTTAAGTTATATCCTATCCTGTTCTATTAAACTGAAACAACTCTAAGACGATGACTTTAATCAAATGTAACATGTCAACAAATGTCACATAACTGTATTAGGTTAGTTGAAAGCAAAAATATTAGGTTGAGCGTATTTTTATTTATTTAAGCGTAATATTATTGCATTTAACTAACCTTATGTGAAATATGTTGGCATGTTACACTTAATTAAAGTCAACATTTCCATATTTTCAGTGTGCTAACATTATTTTATCCAATCTGTTTACACTTTTTTATTCACAATAACAACAACATCTGTGTGGAGTTGGTCTAACCATTAAAGGAAAGAAAAGAAAATCAACTGATATGAAGGTACACAGACTCTTCCTCTTATTTACAAATGCTAGAACAAAGCATGCCAGGAAAACTTTCAAAACCTTCTGCATACTATAAACGTTTTGAAACAACAGCAGCGGAAACTCCGTTTCAAAACAACTGATTGGCATTTTTTGAATAATAACATTGAGAAAAATTGCTTATTTGAGTTGTGTAAAATAGTCAAACAATTGATTACAATATTAATCATAACCAGGTGTTGAAGTTGTTTAAATGACAGAGGTTTCATAATCTGTTGTGTCTGTTTTAACTTCCTGTCTTGTGTTCTCCAGTCTATGTGATTGTCTGCTCAACGCCAAACCGTTTGTTCTGTTTTGGCGCTGTTGTGTCTTACATGATTAGTTCTGTTAGTATTTAAAGTCCTGGTTTCCTGTTATTCTTTGTCAGATCCTTGTTTGTCATGCGTCGGAAACTTTTGCTCTGTTTGGACTTGTCCTGCTTCCATTGAACCTTAAATAAATGGTGTTTTTTGTTGGGTGCTTTGCTGTGCTGCATATGGGTCCACACAGCCCGGATTTCCATGGCAATGTACAGTAAAAAGGGGATTATTTGGATGGATTATGTGTAACGTGGATGCAGAACAGAGATAAGCAAAGAGATAAAATAATTATTGGCTTAAAAACAGTAGCGACTGATATGCTGCCAAACGTTGGAGATGGTATGGATTGGAACTGGATACATTTTTGTGATTTTCCCCTTCTGTGCCTTGTTTACTGATTTTATTTTTACACGTTTGGAACCAAAGCCATGTATGGGGGACTGTTTTGATCCCTGGCAGAAACAGGCATGTCATTTAAAATGCTTTTACTTCAGCAATTCTGTCACTTACTATTCTTCTCTACTGTACATTATAGAAAGTAAAATGTGACTCATTCACTTTCATACAGTCTTTTGCCAAAAAAAGCAAAAGTTCCATACTCTGCAACAACCTTTTTTGAGTGGTTTATAAGGCAAGGGAATGCTCAAAATTGGGTGGATTTCATATTGTCTATGTAGTGGGGTGCTTGGGAATGCACTCCCCTAATTAGGGCAGAGCATAAATTGCACCTGCTGCAATTGTTCTTTCCTTTGGCTCTGCCTTCATGGTCGGTGGTGCAGGTAGGCTGTCTCCTCAAAATATGTCTAAGTTACTTTTAGCTTTTGTTAAGCTCACTTGCTGTTTCATTGCAGTGTGTGCCTCTTGTGTGACTCTTTCTTCCTGTGGTGAGTAGAGCAAATAACCTCAATTGTTTGTGCCTCATGGTAGTCAACTTTTAACCACATTGCTTTTACCATTGCTTTTAGGTTCACCAGTTGCTGTTCTTGGTTAGTCCAGTTTAGTTGGAGTTAGTTTTTGTTTAGCCAACTAGGATTCCCCTTTGGTTGTTTAACCTTGTTTTCAGTTATTTATTTTGTTCCGTTAGTAAAGCTGAATGCCGGTCATTGGGCGGGCTAGTCACCCTCACTATTTGTTGTGGTGAAGATCACCGGGGAGCACGAGTGAGGACCTGTGTGCTGTGTGTGGTTTGCTGTGGCTGCACCTGGTGAGTATTTGGTTGCACCCTAGTGTCACAAGAAGTAGCCTACCACCCCAGTAACTGGCTTCAGCTCACTTTAGATTTAGTTTCTTTTTTTGTATAGACTTTTAAATGTTACATTTTAGATAAAGATTTTAACCCCATTATATAATAAAGATAAATTTCCTTTTTGTTTTTGTTTTACAATTATTATGAAACACGTCTCTGCCCCTCAGTCCTGAACCTGTGTCCTAATCTTTTTATGTTTATATCCTGGGGGGCAAGTCCCCAGGTGGCATTGTCGGTCCTCCATCCCACTTATTTAATAATAATTTAAATTTAACCACACCACCCCGCCACATCTACCATTGCAGGTAGAACTGAAATAAATTACTGTAATGCCAATTAAGTGTGTTCAATGTTTTTTTTTTCTTCTTTGATTGTCCTAATGTTTCTTTTAAAATAATACATAGGCTTGCGTTTGAAAGAATAATTTGATATTGATAAGAGGTCTTTTTGAAGACTTGTTATTGTCATCATGAAAAAAGTATGGTCCTGAGCAGAAAATGTACATTTAAGGAACATACATGTGTGAAGTAGGTGTTTTGGGGTGTTAAAAGTTTAGATAATAATCCTAAATACAGGTAAACCTGTTGTTACCAATTTTAAAAACACGCAATATGCCAAGAGAGAAAATGAGAAAGCAAAGAGAGAAAAAGTATCCAATGGGGCCTTCCACTGTTGCGCTGCTCAGAGAGAGCTTTGTCCAACTTAAGTTGTATTTATTTATAAATATCATTCATTCATGTATTCTAGCTATAAATCCATTCAAACTTAATACCTACATAAGGATACCAAAAAGCAAGAGAAAAGCACAGATTAATGCAAAATCCAACATGTCTTACCTTTTTGGCTGTCGATGATAAAGTTGCCTTCCTCATTTCCTGTGGTGATCTTATATGTGATCCCGTCTCCATCAGGGTCCTTCGCCAGCACAGTGGCAACAAGCGTGTTGGGGCCAGCATCCTCTGAGACGAAGGTCCGATATCTGAAAAAAAACATTGAAAGAAACAATCAGCACCTCGCCTACATTTCTAAGGCCTTTCACTAGGACTGAGAATGAGAGCTTTGTCTTAGTTTGCAATCACTGCCATCTAATTCAAGTTCCACCGGTTGCTCAATGAGAATGTTCATAGACAACCAAACCCATAAACAGATCATACAAATGCACTGAATATCTTCTTTCACTCTAGATCATAACATCAATAGTGTCATTACTAATTCAGTTATTCAAGGGACCTTGGCATTTCAAATTCAACATGGAAAACCAATATGAACAGTTCTAGCTTAATACTCTTATAAGAAAAAAAATGTTCTTAATGCAATGGTGCTTTGGCAGCATATCTACAGAACAATTACCCAATGAAAACAATAGATATTGAAATGTATACTCATTGGAACAACTTTGTTTTTCTTGCAATATAACTTTTTAGCGAAGTGTTACAGCTTCTCAAATACATGGGATATTTGAAAGTGCAGAACATTTTGAATACATTTATTTTGGCTATCATTGAGGAGGATGGTGCCACATGCAAGTTCAAAGAGGTTGTTGGAGCCACATGTAAATTATTTTCTGTGTGTGTTACGTCAAATATTATAAGTTACTATAGGTACTGGGCATGTCTATTGGATTTGGGTGGTAATGTTTGAAGCTATATCTGTTTGCTATAGCTTACCTGCTCACTTGGGAGTGAGCTTGGGAAGCATCATTTTTGTTGACCGCATCACAATCATATTTATCGCATGTATATTCTCTTACGCACTCAGTTTTATTCAATCATACTCTAACTGGACTGGAAACAATTGTATGTTTGCTTGATTTGTTCGCAAATAAAAGGTCAAACGCAAATAGGTATAACGGCTGCTTTATTGCGCGTCAGACAGTGTTTTTCTCTTTAGTCCCTCGCAGCACTTTCATTGGATTACTATAGCCACAATATTAGTCAACAAAAATTGCCCTTCCCAAGCTCACTCCTTCTCCATCCGTCTAGTGAGCAGGTAAGAGCAGCCAGATATAACTTCAAACGTCGCCACCCAAATCCAATAGACATGCCCACCACCTATAGTGACTCAAAATATGTGACTTATCAATCACAGAAAATGCTTTACATGTGGCTCCAACAGAGGTTATTTGCACAAACTAAAGTAAATAAAAGGGGGGAAGTAAATGATGTCAACATGGGTGTTGACTGCAGGGATATCATTGAGACTCATGAAACAATATATTATATTACATTTTCAACTATATCATGATTTTCTTCTCCTAAATAAAGATATTTCCACCTTAAATTGATGAATACAAAATCAGCATTGTTCTGGACCCTATTCTTTTTTAAGCTGTGGCTTTTATTTTATCGAGTCGCATTTATTTGTTAGTACTTCCGGTCAAACCGGAAGTGGCTATTCAGGAAGTGATTCCAATGTCTACTTAGCTACCGTAACACTAAAAATCATATCTTCCACCATCCTCGTCTTGCTAGCTGTATAATCGCAATGTTTGTAAGTACTGCAGCTTGTTAGGTCCTTAGCTACGCATCAACAGCATTGTTTTGGTTATTGGATGGTCGATTTGTACCACTTTATACGGCACTAGCTATGTTTTCCCTATCTGTTTATTGTCTGTGGAGTGATACAGCAAAGCTCCAACCTTTGTGCACTTAGTTATTGCAATATGTTATATTGTGTATTTGTATTTTTAGTGCATCCAGTTTCGTAACTGATATATATATTTACATTTGTGTTTCAGTTTCACTCTTTGAATTTGAGTAAACATTCATAATCGGCACCCTGCTTCATGGAGTTATTCATTGACAATTAGTTTAGCTGAACTGGATAGTGGGATTGCTGCTCAGATCCACCCAGACCAGTACAGTGAAAAAACAGCATAACATCAAGCTGTAAGAAAGGAACGGCTGGAAAAAAGACCGAAGGACTGTCATACAGGCCCCGAGCAAGCCTCCACGACACCCTCCCCTGACGTCTTAACCTCAGTGAACACACACATCTCGCCTCATCATGGCAGAAGGGGGCTATGCATACACCACAGTGCCTGAAGAACGTTTCCAAGAAGAGGACCACAAGTCAATACGGTCTCGTTCCTCAAAAGCATCACGCAGTTCTTCATCAACCCAGACCGCCATCAAAGCCCGAGCCAAGGCAGAAGCAGGACGCTCCAAGTTTGCCTACGCTCAGAGGGAAATAGAACTCAAAGTAGAGAAGGCCCGCCTCGAACTAGAGAAGGTCCGCCTGGACGCCACCCTAGAGGCTCTACAAGCAGAAAAGGAAATGGATGCTGCACTGGTAGAAGCAGAAATACTGGAGTCAGGTTTGATAGACTCAGACCATCAGTCACACCGCAGTAGAGGTTCTAACTCTCTCTCACCCCAGACACGACTCCAGCGTACAGAACACTATGTACAGGACCAACTCAGCCTGAAGTCTAACTCACACAATCCACATGCCTCATCTTATCAGGGGTTACCACTAGTTACGAGCGACATAAAGCAGCCTATTACACCCATGCTTTACTCACCCCTGCCTATGAAAACAGAGGCGCTCTGGCAGAACGATCGAGGGATGGATGGAAGAGGTCGACAGCGACCCCTTGACGATCGCCATGGCAACCAGGGCAGAACGGTCAACCAAAGCAACCCTGACACCTCCATCACCAACGACCTTGCCAGGTATCTCGCACGGAGCCAGTTGGTGACCTCAGGGCTAACCAATTTCGATGACAAACCAGAGAATTTCTGGGGATGGAAGTCCACCTTTTACGGCGCCACCACAGGTCTGGGCCTGTCTGCAGGAGAAGAGCTTGATCTCCTCATCAAATGGCTTGGCAAGGAGTCCTCAGAACAGGCAAGAAGGCTCAAAGCAGTCAACATCAGGCACCCCCAGGTCGGATTGATGATGGCTTGGCAGAGGCTGGAAGAGTACTATGGCTCACCAGAGGCAATTGAAAGGGCTCTGTTTGATAAACTGGAAGACTTTCCGAAGGTGACGTACAAAGACCCTCTCAAGCTCCGCGACCTGGGCGATCTGCTCCTAGAACTCGAAGCTGCGAAGATGGACGGCTACTTACCTGGCCTGTCTTACCTAGACACCTCCAGAGGAGTGGCTCCCATCGTCGACAAGCTTCCATTCAATCTCCAGGATAAATGGGCTTCATTTGGGTCCAAATACAAGGAAAAGAACAATGTGGCTTTCCCCCCCTTTACTGTGTTTGCTGACTTCATCCGCAGGGAAGCCAGAGTTAAAACAGATCCCAGCTTCAACCTCCCACCTTCCCGCACAGCAACCGAAAAGAAAGAGAGGTTAGACAGACATACGAAGACAGCCATATCAGTACACAAGACGCAAGTGTCCCCCACAGAGAAACCTGTAAACATCGACCCTGGGAACCACTGCCCCATCCATGACAAAGCCCACCCACTGAGGAAATGTAGAGGCTTCAGGGAGAAGACCCTAGAAGAGCGCAAGCAGTTCCTAAAAGACAATCACATATGTTTCCAGTGCTGCTCCTCCACAGCCCACCTAGCTAGGGACTGCGTCACAAAGGTAGACTGCAAGGAATGCGGCAGCAACCGCCACACCTCAGCACTCCACCCAGGACTAGCTCCCTGGAAGTCCAAGTCGTCTCCCCCCGCTTCAGAGAACGGGGAGGAGGGAGAACAAGCGGACAACCAGGAAGTCACCACCAAGTGCACGGAAGTATGCGGAGATGGAATGAGTCTCAGGGCATGTTCCAAGATCTGCCTCGTCAATGTCTTCCCCGAAGGACGAAGGGAGGAGTCTAGAAGGATGTACGCTATCTTGGACGAGCAAAGCAACCGTTCCTTGGCGACGTCGGAGTTCTTCAGCATCTTCAACGTGGCGTGTAGTCCATCGCCATACACACTCAGGACATGTTCAGGACTCAAGGAGACAGCTGGGAGAAAGGCCCGTGGTTATGTTGTGGAGTCAGCCAACGAGAAGGTCAGTTTCCCTCTCCCCACACTCCTCGAATGCAACCAAATCCCAAACAACCGTTCGGAGATCCCAACCCCCAATGCTGCTCGACACCACGGACACCTGAGACGGATCGCAGATGAGATCCCACCTCTGGTTCCAGATGCACACATACTCCTGTTGCTCGGTAGAGACATTCTGAGAGTACACAAAGTAAGAAGCCAAATAAACGGTCCACATGACGCCCCATTCGCCCAAAAGCTGGACCTTGGATGGGTCGTTGTCGGCGACGTGTGCCTCAGGGGAGCGCACAAGCCGCCCCATGTCGGAACATTCAAAACCTCCATTCTGGAAAGTGGACGGCCCAGTTTCCTCAGCCGATGCAACAGCAAAATCCAGGTGAAAGAGACGTTCGCCCACAACTACTCAGCGTTGGACACCACAGACAGCACACAGACACTCGATGGAGAAAACCTGGGTCAGTCAGTCTTCCTTCACACAGCCAATGACAACAAGCGCGCTCCTTCAATGGATGACCTGAGGTTCCTGCAGATCATGGACGACGAGTATCGACAAGACAAGTCCAAAAGTTGGGTTGCACCTCTTCCTTTCCAGTCCCCACGAAAACGACTGCCCAACAACAGGGAGTACGCCAAAAGCCGTCTCAACTCTCTCCGCCGCACTCTAAGCAAGCAGCCACAGATGAAAGCCCACTACCTAGAGTTTGTCGGGAAGATGCTTACCAACAAGCATGCAGAGATCGCTCCACCTTTACAGGAAGGCCAAGAGTGTTGGTATCTCCCATCATTTGGAGTATATCACCCAAAGAAGCCAGGACAGATCCGTGTGGTGTTTGACTCCAGCGCACCTTACAAAGGAGTCTCTCTCAACGACGTACTCCTCACAGGCCCTGATCTCAACAATACCCTCTTAGGGGTGCTCATGAGATTCCGGAAGGAACCCGTTGCCATCACTGCCGACATTCAGCACATGTTTCACTGCTTCATAGTGCGTGAAGACCACAGGGACTTCCTCCGCTTCCTGTGGTTCCACAACAACGACCCGGACAGTGACATTGTGGATTACAGAATGTGCGTCCATGTCTTCGGCAACAGCCCATCCCCCGCCGTCGCCATTTACGGCCTGAGGAGAGCAGCCAAGGAAGAAGAAAAGAACTTCGGCAGCGACGCAAGAAGGTTCATCGAACGAGAGTTCTACGTAGACGACGCACTAAAGTCCTTCCCTACCGAAGCAGAGGCCATCAGTGTCCTCAGACGTGCTCGAATGATGCTTGCAGAGTCCAACCTCAGGCTGCATAAAATAGCCTCCAATAGACCTGCTGTGCTAGAAGCATTCCCTCCAGAAGATCGTGCCAAGGATATCAAGGATCTCAACCTCCTCACCGATGACCTCCCTCTACAACGCAGCCTCGGAGTGTCCTGGAACATTGCTTCGGACACTTTCACATTCCAGGCCATGGACGACAACAAACCATTCACCCGTAGAGGAGTGTTGTCTACGGTAAACAGCCTGTATGACCCCCTCGGCTTCTTAGCCCCTGTCACAATACAAGGCAGGCTGCTCCTCAGAGACCTCACCAAGCAAGCCGAGGACTGGGACTCACCCCTCCCCGGAAACAGGGAAGCTGAGTGGACCAGGTGGAGAGACTCATTAAAAGACCTACAGGTGCTCCAGATACCCCGCACCTACACATCTTTCTCTCCCTCTAGTACTCTCCTCAAGGAGCTTTGTGTCTTCGCGGACGCCTCTACTACGGCCATCGCAGCAGTTGCTTATCTGAGAGCCACCACTAAAGAGGGACAGACTGAGGTCGGTTTCGTCTTTGGAAAAGCCAAGCTGGCGCCTCAACCAGACCTCCCTATCCCTAGACTGGAATTGTGCGCAGCAGTGCTTGCAGTCGAGATTGCAGAGTTGATCGTGGAAGAGATGGACCTGGAGGTCGACCGTATCACATACTACTCAGACAGCAAGGTAGTCCTTGGGTACATTCACAATCAAGAAAGGCGGTTCTTCGTCTACGTGAACAACAGAGTTCAACGGATACGACAGACCACATCCCCAGACCAATGGAGGCATGTGCCTACCGACCACAACCCAGCTGACCACGGGTCTAGGTCTATCCCAGCGGCCTTATTAAGCAGCACAACATGGCTCTCCGGACCAGCCTTTCTTCGGAATCCATCTCCCCATCCTCTCCAACCTCCAAGTAGGAGACATCGTCCTGATGAAGGACAATCAAGCCAAGAGAAACCAGTGGCCTATGGCTATTGTCATGGAGACTCTTCCAAGCCAGGACGGGGTCGTGAGGAAAGTGGACATCAGAGTCGTCAAGGAAGGCACCCAGAGAGTCTTCTCCCGTCCCGTGACCGAAGTGGTCCTCCTCCTTTCTCCACAAGACTAGTACTTTTGGTTTTATCTGGGCTCGTTAGAGACCCCAGGGGGGGGAGTGTTCTGGACCCTATTCTTTTTTAAGCTGTGGCTTTTATTTTATCGAGTCGCATTTATTTGTTAGTACTTCCGGTCAAACCGGAAGTGGCTATTCAGGAAGTGATTCCAATGTCTACTTAGCTACCGTAACACTAAAAATCATATCTTCCACCATCCTCGTCTTGCTAGCTGTATAATCGCAATGTTTGTAAGTACTGCAGCTTGTTAGGTCCTTAGCTACGCATCAACAGCATTGTTTTGGTTATTGGATGGTCGATTTGTACCACTTTATACGGCACTAGCTATGTTTTCCCTATCTGTTTATTGTCTGTGGAGTGATACAGCAAAGCTCCAACCTTTGTGCACTTAGTTATTGCAATATGTTATATTGTGTATTTGTATTTTTAGTGCATCCAGTTTCGTAACTGATATATATATTTACATTTGTGTTTCAGTTTCACTCTTTGAATTTGAGTAAACATTCATAATCGGCACCCTGCTTCATGGAGTTATTCATTGACAATTAGTTTAGCTGAACTGGATAGTGGGATTGCTGCTCAGATCCACCCAGACCAGTACAAGCATAATGCAAGAAATAGAGTGTTAGACTGAATCCGTGATGCAAGATGCGTCGTCAAAGTGGCTTTCTGATCAATAAAACGAACTATTCATCACTTCAGCAACACAAATGCACTGAGGAAACTAATGACCGTGATATTCCAACTGTCCAGTTTAATCATATGATTATTGGCACTTTCAATGAGGACTGCATTATTTAGATTTATCATACAAAATAATCATCATTATTTATTCAGGGAATACAACTAAAAGTGATGAAAGGGGTAATAGCGACCTGCACAACTGATAAGGGAGTGCTGTGCACATTTAAAGTTGAGAACTACTAAACGATCAAAGGTCACCTTAAGTGTGAGATTGTGTGCCATTTCTTCGGTCTGACATCGTGGAAATTTAACAAGGGTTAAATTTGATTTGTTTTCAAATCTCCAGAGAAACTGGATCAGAGTTAGTGAAAATAGGGAATTACATGAAAGGTAACAACTGCAGCCACAAGAGGCCTCTCTGTAACCTTTCATTTGGAGTGGTTATTAGTTGTGATCACAGGAGCACAACATACTGACAACACTTAAAACCAGCTTTCAATATAGAAATCTATGTGATGGAGGGAGTGACATTTTTGTTAAGACTAAGAAACAACTTGTATAGTCAAAGATGGTCCAAATTGTTAAATATATTCTGAAATGAATATGATTGTTACACAGCAATATTTCTCGTAACTCTAGATCACAAACTGTCTGGCAAAAATACTATTGTATTGTACTGTGCTGATGTTGCTCGATTCTTGTGTCGCATGCTGTTAATTCTTTCTTCTGTGAAAAAGCTCAATGAAGTCTAAGTAAAAAAAAATGCTTCTAGTTTGTTTTCAGGAGGCACACACCTTCTACACATTTAAGAGCAGCCATAAGACTTTCTTTTCGATAAAGCTAGGGTTAGTGTTAGTTGGGGCTTGACTTGAACCGGCCCCTGGTTATGATCCTGTAGGTTTAGGATCATATCCACACAGCGCAAGTGCCGTTTTTCAATTGATGAAAACAGAGAGTGTTCCTTCAGCTGCAGCCGTCTCGAGAAAGAACACGGCACCCAGCGTCGTTTTAGCGAGTTGAAAATATGTCGACTTTTCACAAAAGCAGCGGTGACATCACTGTAGTTATCGCCCAGAGACATGCAATTTGAGAAATGTGCAAACTTCACGTCCCACGATACTTATTATCCTGTGAGAGGTATATTTTCTAAACGCCTAGCACTTCCTGTTACACCAGCTGGGTGATGGCTTCTCAGTGAGCCCCAGGTGTTAATCAGTCCCTGAATAGCAGCAACAACACAAACCAGAAAATCTGAAGGGGCAGAATACAGAACTACCACGGGGCAAAATTCAAAATAACCATAAAAAATGTCACGTTTGGATACCATACCTCATGAATGTGAACATACAGCATAGATGTAGAGAACGTTTCCCAGTAGCATTGCAGACTCCTTACACCACCCATCATCAATCACACTACCCATCATAGAACACTGTACCTGTAATCTAACATGTGAGAGAGTGAGAACAGGGTGTATGGTGGTGGCTGTGAAACCTCCTTTCCTGTGATATGCTTACAGTACAATAACAAGGCACTGTAGTCAGAAGTCGTTCTCAACACAGCAATCTCCATCCTGGAGGACAGAAATAACTGTACCCCAATCAAATGTTAACGGTGTATGTCTGTTGCTTGCTTCTAAATTAGTAGACAGGGGAGAGGGAGGGGGGGGGGCATCCTTGACAGCATCTTTGACAGCAATGCTGAACAATTGTTTAAAGGAGCCCTATTATGCTTTTGGGGTTTTCCCTTTCCTTTAGTGTGTTGTAAATGTTGTGTACGTGTAAATGGTCTGCAAAGTCTAAAATTACAAATATGAATCTGAAAATGAAAAGTTCCTCTCTAAAGTTTTGAGTATTCAAATGATGCAGTCCTAAGTAATGTGTGGGGCTCACAGTAATATTGACGCTGTAAATGGACGCTGGAGTATTTATGGTTATCAAAACTCTTTTATTTTGGTCTAGCACTTTTGTATTTGCTTGTATTTGATTAACCTGTAATTATCTGATTTACAGCATCTTCATGTGCAATAGCCACTATATTATTTAGAAGGTCAAGCCGACAGAATGCTATGTGGCAGTGTGATTTTGTTTCTATGTTTCCAGAACAATCGTTTTATAAATATATTATTTTTTTAAAGTAATGCATGTCTGGAAGTCCCTCAGTAGGTTTAATAAAAATGTTGTGTACAACAATCCGTTACCTGTTTGCTAAAATGTCAGTAGTATAACTACTTGTAGCTAAACAAACATTGTATGTGTGTTCTAAAGATATGGTCAGTCAGTGTGTTTTGTGGGTTAATTGTAAGCAAAACATTTTGATAATTTATGCTTATGTAAGTGTAAGGATGTACATTAATGTTTATATAGATGCATCATTCAATAGCTGACAGTATACAGCCACATTGCAGTGTTTTGCTTCTGCATTTCAGAATACATCGAAGTAAGAGGAATTTATTTTAAAAATATGTACGCCTGGAAGTCACTTTCGAGTCAAAGTGTGCAGCAAATGCATCAAAAGTTCACTTTACACTACACAAAGAATCCTCCAACCAGCTGTTACAGATACAGTACTCAAGCAATCTACCAACAATTACGATGATGAATGCATGATACAAAAATAGCAAATGCTCTGCTTTTAAAATGCAATGTAAAAGCTCGCAACCAAGACACTTTGATCCAAACCAATGTTTTAATACATATAACCCATCCAAGCTAACTTGCCTTGACATGCATTTCTTATCAGCCCACGCACACCAAACTGAGCTGAGCTTCTCTGAAATTCCCCTTCAGTTTTGTCTTTGTATCTTTGGGTAGCACTTTGAACTTCGGCTTTGAACTCTTTTGGCCTTACACATGCATCTCTGAACCAGTGCTGCGCTTGAAAGCAAAACTTTTCATGAAGGATTGGCCTCTCTACATCCTTGACATGAGGTTCACACTCTTCATTTTTTGGGACACGTTTCAGCTGCCCTTATGGGAAGGACAGAAACCGTTGCATAATACAACATGCCATAGTCTCTGGGTCTTCAGTTGAACATGAAGAAGTTCAGTGGCCCATACATTTACATCGTCTTAAGGATATGGTAGAACTACAAAGCTTAAATGCAGTACCTCTTAATGAACACTTTAACACTATATACATGTATTTTTTGCAGAAATGAAGCAATTTTCTAGTCTAACTGAGCAAAAACCATCATGATTTGTCCCTAATGTAGCTTTCTTTCTGGTAAGTATCACTATATTAAAACAAAAGGGATGAGGCAACTTGCTGCAATACGACTGTAGAAAATCTATAAATCTGTTGATTTTCATAACAATTGACCAATTATCCTGACTCACAGGCATTTTCTCTTAATGTTCTCTCTCTTTACTGTAGATTTCACAAACATAGCTGAAACTACAATTCATGTGTAAGTTAGTCAGGCGATACATTTGATTATGAAATACAAATTCTTACCACCAAAATGCAAACATATAGTGTATCTTGCCTACCCTCCTGCTGCCTTTACATAATACACAATTTGCTCTTTGCTCACTGCGAGATAGGGCCTGTGCAGTGAAAACAACTAGTTCAGTTGTCTATGTTTACCTTTTCTGCTAGCTTGTTCAGCTACATTCAAGCTGTTATCTGATTGGTAGTGTGGCAAAAGGTCAGCAGCATTACTATAGATGTCAAAATTGAGATACTTTGAACGGTAAGCTCGGTCTTAATTTTGAACGATGTGCCATGCCGAGGCTAGCACTCCTACCTAGTTGGGCGGTACCAATCGCAACATTGGAACACAACAACAGCGCTGAGCCAGATCCCATTGGTCATTTACTTTCAGTATTTTGATGCTGGTACTTTTGGAATTTTACTTGAGTAACCTTTATTAATGCAGGACTTTTACTTGTAACAGAGTATTCCTGCACTGTGTTAGGGAGGCTATGGCACAGTGGGGTAGTGTGTTGATCCTCGGATCAGGGGAGCACAGGTTTCATCCCAACTGCAGTCAATATGTCATGTGTCCCTGGGCAAGACACTTCACCCCAAATTGCTCCTGTGGGTATTGTCCACAGTATTAAATGTATGCAAGTCACTTTCGATAAAAGTGTCTTACAAGTGACATGTAATGTAATGTGAAGGTATAGCTTTATTTGTATCTAGCCATGCAGAACGCTTAGTCTTAATTGCTGTGTCTTTTGATTCCACCGAAATACCAAGGTGGTTATTAGTGGTTACTGACCTTGTCCTGACATCTTACAAATTACATCTTCAACAGTTCTCATTAAGATGCTCTACATAAATAATGTTGAGGTTTCTGATATCAAAAGCAAAGGGGATCTGTCTGTGTGTTCCTTATAGATAATCAGGCTTTTGGAGAACAGATACATTTTGACGAGATGAAGTTACCAGAAAGCAAAGCAAGTTAGCTCTATTCCCTTATAGTTACTAGAAAAAGACGTAATTAGATAAGTGTTACATTTCTAAAAATTGGGCTGTATGTTTACTGTATTTCTGTATACCCTAGCAAATAGGGCTATTTATTTATCACTGAAAACAATGTAACCTCATTAGGATTTGAACTTTGTGATCATGTTCTGTCGCTGACGTCTTTCTGTTTCAACAACGGTTGGACTACTTCTGCCTGGGAAGATCAGCAATGTGCCACTCGTTTGCTCTGCTAGTAGACTGTTGTTGAGGGCCCCCCTCCCCGCTGATCTATACACAAGTCATACAAGGGGAGATGCTGTGCTGTGTTCCTTTATTTTGTGGTTTTTCCAAGGGGACCGAGGTCGCATTGATCAATGGCTTAAGATTGTGTTCTAAGGAAGCGGTTTGAAATTTCATTACATATTTTTCTTTATTAATCTCACCTGAGAGCCAGACAGATCTAAAACCTCTTTGTGGATCTCTGCCTGCAATTTTACGGCAACATTACAGATTCTGTCTGGGCAGTTTTATGCATATCTCTTTCACATGGCCTCTTTTGTCCTGACTCCCTGAATTAACTCAGATTCTTCATTACAGATGCAGACACAGCGATCATTAGACATTCAGTTGGAGTTGGCTTACAATTAGGCTTATATGAGCAGCCTGATTTAGCAACAATAGCTGATGTTAGCCCATATAAGTCTGGAAGACAATCAACTTTGTGATATGTGGAAAAGTTCCAACCAACCATGGAAGTAATGAAACAATTAGTTGATTAACTAAATAGTCAAACAGCAAATCAAACAAGCGTAATGATTGCTCATTTGAGTTGAAGACCAGGCAAAATGTGAAACATTTTCTTCCTAAAGTTAAAGTTATTTTTACAGGTGAAGTAAAATGAATCTCAGTGAAAGTGTTTTGTGAGAATGTTCAATGGATATTGGTCCATTTATTTTAACCACCATTTTTTGTCATCAGCTACTGTAAATGAGAGTCCACCCAAAATGTGCAGACTGTTTCACACATCATTTTAATAACTTCATCTTGAGTGGAACATATCTTTAGAAATAAATATTTATAAAATATGTATGGTATTTCTTTTGCACTGCCAAAATCTGTGAGTAAACTTATAGTTGATCCTAAAAAAGTATCTTAGGTTCAAATGTTTCATAATAAAAATACATTATTATATTTAAATGACAACTCCTCACAAGCTTTTTTTTTTTTAGACATTCTTTACCAAAACAAGAGAAAAATAATTGTCTATTTCATAATTAGTTAAACCAAAGATAACATTTTATTTAAATCCGACACACTGCAGTCAATTGTGAATTGGGGTGCCGGTGCGGATCGGGCACCGACAAACTCTTTTACGGGTAATCCTACTTGACTTTTGCGTCAACCCAACTTGAACAAATACCTCTCTCTGTGTCTCTTTCCTGCAGACGCCTCTAGGCTTCTACATGAAGGACTGCCTTTGTGAGTGTTTGAGAGGGAGGGAGTGAAGAGAGATCAGGACGCATCACTGAGAGGAAGCAAAAAGCCCAGACAGCACTGAGATGCCTTTTACAATCACATTTGGGCCCCGCCACAAGTCTAATTTGGCCGGATCAATGCTGCGATCGATGGAGAACCGCCTCAGACATACACCACCACACACTAATTACTTTTTAACCTTTTTGTTTTACTTTTTGTTTCAGTTTGTTTTCATTCTGTCGCGCAATGGAGAAAAATAGATGCATCCCTTAGGCCTGTGCCAGTTGTGCAAATTAATTACTGAATTTAATTATTCCGGTAATTTAGTTTATCCAGATATGGCATAGATGGAGAATGGAGGAAAGAGAAGGGGTAATGGAGTGTGTATTTTTGTGTTGAATAGCTGGGCGCAGGACGGTCAGCTGATCCATCCAAATGCTGCTAACTGATTGTTTTTTTTATTAGCTTGAATGCCTCCTACTGCAATCCCTATTAATCCATGCTTACATTGGTATGTTCCCCTTCACCTGGTGAATTAGGTGGATGTGATAATCAAATAGTTTGCACCTGAGAAAACTTTCATAAACCCACCATAGAATCTCACCTTCATAAGCAGAGTTTCCATTTACAGTATATGCAGTATCTGTAAGCAAGAGTACTTTATTTTGGTATTAGTTCTGGATCTAATTCAAGGATATTGCTGCTGTTTTATTTATATATCGTATACCCTAATTAGTAGATGTCGAGGATATTGACTCTTTACCTTGGAGGAGTACATTTAGCTTTCATCTGTTTTGCATCTTGACATGGGGCTGAGAGGTCCTTATTTCTTGATTTCTGCCATAAAGTGCATATTTAGGACCCTTTTGTTGGGTTCTGTTGTTCACAAATCAGGTTAACACTGCATTTTCAAACCACCTTGGAGAGCTCCAGTTAACTACGAACCAGCAATATAAGATATTTGTCTTCCTCGATGTAATATCCAGTGCTGGATTACAAATCCTGAAACATTTAAAATCAGTATTTTTTGTCACTGTCAAAAACCTGAAATAATTCCACCAGTTCACATGTGGATGATTGAATGCCAACCTAAAGGCCACCTCACATGTTTTCTACTTTTCTCTACAAGTTGGGCACTTTATCACATTTTCTTAACTGTGTGGGCACCCATTAGGGCATTTATCCCATTTTCCTCACTTGTAGGGCTACTAAATGAAGCATTTAATTTAATTTTTCCCACTGGCAGGTCACTGATGGCTCCTTTCATTGTTTTCATTATTCAAACACAACCCATGCAGCACATTATCACATTTTCTTAACTGGAAGACCACCCAAGAGGACATTTCATTTAGTTTACCCCACTGTGAGAGCACCAAAGACTGCAATTATTGACAATTGATAAAAATGACAATTATTAGGTAGATTTATCACATTTTCAGTCATAATTTATTCTTCATTATTAAAGGCCAACCAATAGGGAATCCCAATTCTCCTCACTGGAGATGGCAATTATTTACATTTTCTCCACTGGTGGGCCAAGGCTATTTCCTCCCAATATCCGCACTGGCAGTCCAGTTGTCTTCTAGAATGTTTTCAATTACAAAAACACCCCAACTGGCACATAATCAGACAAATATAAACTGGAAGACCACCAGTTTTTTTTTAATTTATTTAAGGGCAACCAATAGGGTACGTCATCACTTTAAGGAAACATAAGGCACTATAGGGCACTCCTAAGGGTACTCTGTCTCCAACAGAGTGTATCTTACTGGGATTTACATCATGTTTTCTTTATTGCCATGGAATCCTAGATGGCACTTCTTCACCTTTTCTCCTCTTGAAGGCCATCCAATAGGGCATGTCATCCCATTTTCCCCACTGGCACGGCACCCTGGATGGCACTCATCATTTTTTCTTCATTTAGGGGCAACCCATACTCTAACTAATAACATTTCTTCCACTTAAAAGCCAACTATAGGGCACTTGGGGCCCATCTTTCCATTTGCAAAGTCACTATCTAAAGAGTATTTTATAATTTCTTCATTTAAGTGCTTCCTACAAGGCACTCCAACATGTTTTCTTCTCTGGCAGAGCACCATATAGGCTACTTCTTCATGACTTTTTTTCTTATGGAAAGAACCCCTGCTTCCAGGGTGGTTTCTGTGGCAACAAGGAGGGGATGGTAGGTAGAATAAAGGGTGCTAATAGCAATGACAAAACATAGATGAAAGGGGGCTATTCTGTCACTCACCAGGAGGGGAGAGCCATGCAGTGAAGAGGTACATCTACAGTAAGTGTAAATAACTAGTGGTTGTATGAAACAAAACATATAATATATATATACATTTTCCAATAATAAACACCAACTTACTTCAATAAAACACCATTTAGTTTGACTGTTAGACTCAACCTACACTTTGAAATGGTGAGCATGCACACTCTCACAAATTGACACACATGGATACTCATTATTTCATGCTTACTACTCTACAAATCGATACAAATAGGCCAGATTTTCTGCTTCGATAATGATATATTTAATGACCTCTCTGTCTCTTTTCCGCTCTGTCCATCACATGCATTGACTCAACACACACGTGCACAGTCCCTCCCACACACACTCCGGCTATCACAGCAGGAAGAAATATTTATAAACACGATCAACCCAAACTGCCCCTGCTGCATCGGATTCTTCCTGCCCTTGTGTGTGTGCATATAAATGCATTTACACATGTATTCATGAATGTGTGATGTGTGTGTTGGAGCATTCAATTGTGTGTGTCCTAATGACAGATCATTGTCCAGTACTGTTTTGGGTGAAGCTGCAGTAGAGGGTTGAGTGCTACGGAAGAAAAACTGACTGATTATCCTGTTGCTGACATTAAATCAATACAACACAACACACACCCACACACACACACTTACACACTAAATCCTTTCCCACTGCAAACGACATAAACGCATGCATATCAGATGCATGACGCATGAATGCACTTTATAACTACATCACGCTGTCCATACCAAGAACCCACTTTGCTGGGACCTCCTCAATTACTTCTCACACACACAAAGACACACACACGCATGCACGCACGCATGCACACACACACACACACACACACACACACACACACACACACACACACACACACACACACACACACACACACACACACACACACACACACACACAGGAACACACACACACACAGGAACACACTCACCAGAGCATGGGCTAGGGTCCTCCTGAGGGTACCGGTAGGAACGGCTGATTGACCCTGCCTTACCAATCTGCCCAGCTCTCTGCCAGAAAATCAACCAATTAAAAGATGCAGGCGCCACAGCAGCACTGTAGGGGGGAGCGGGGGCAACTGGAATCGTGAGTAGTGGCAGCTGCAGCGTTGAATCGGGAAGCAGCTGTGAGGAGCTGACCTGATAAAGCTCTGTCTCTCTCTACAATTATTCACTTTACTTTCTACCTAACCTATTAACTGTTATCAAGACACAATTTCTGAGAAACAGGCCTTCAAAGTGTGATGACAATATTTTAGCCATAGTTATTTTAAGAGGGGCTAAAGGCTTTATTTTCTTGGGGCACAGTAGCCATTGTCCCCCCCTTAGGACCACCACTGGATTAGCTTGATTCTGAAATCTTTTTTGGATTTATAAAAGACTTCTCTCTAAAACATTGACGGCTCCATTGTCAACCCACTAACTTATGTCTGTAGCCTTGGTATCATCCTTGACCCCACTATCACTTTCCTCCCTCATGTCAACCGAGTAAGAAAAACAGCCTTCTTTCACCTCAAAAACATCGCCCGTATCAGACCCTCCCTCTCATCCACCGTCGCTGAAACCTTCATCCATGCCCTCATAACATCACAACTGGATTACTGCAACAGCATTCTCTATGTTTCTCCTGCATACATCCTCAATAAACAACATTATGTCCAAAGCTCTGCTGCCTGCATGCTCACCTCGTCCCGACTCTCCAACCACATCAGCCCTATCCTCCACAACCTCCACTTGCTGCCCATCAAACACCGGATTGACTACAATATATTACTTCTCACCTACAAAGCCATCAACAACCTGGCCGCCCCCATGTGAACTCATCCAACCACACACCCCTACCCATCGCCTCAAGTCTGCTGATGCTAATCTACTACAGCCCATCAGGACAAAGCTCCGGACCTGGGGTGACAGGGCCTTCACTGCAACCTCCCCCTCCCTCTGGTACTCCCTCCCCAGTCACATCCGAAAGGGCAACACTCAACAAATCTCTCAAAACTCACTTATTCACTCTAGCTTTCAATCTCTAATCATCAACCCCCGCCCCCACTGTAAAAATGCTTTCCAGAACAGAGAATCCAGGGCAATGGTCCGAGGTTCTTCTGAGGAACACGGTGCTGTCTTTTTATCAGCCTCTCCTGTCCAACCCTCACTAGCACAGCGGATTCTTACACAGACTAGGAGGAGGTTACAACTAATCCATCAAAACGTCTTTCCAGAATGAATGAAGGAATCAGATGGATCAGAAGACAATCAGATATGTAGAAGCCCAACTTTCACTTACACGTGTTGGGAGAACTCAGGCGCCTCATCGTTAACGTTAGCCATTCGAATCCGTACGGTAGTTGTACCGGTGCGAGGGACCTCCCCCTTGTCGATTGCCATCACTACGAACTCGTACAGGTGGTTGGGCCTCTCAAAGTCCAAAGGCCCCGCAGGGAAAATGGTCCCATGGGGGGAAATGGTGAAGTCTGGACTCAGGGTATAGTAGGTCAACTCTGCGTTCTCTTCGGAGTCACAGTCATTGGCTGACACTAAAGAGGAAGACATAGAAAAAAACAAACTTCAGTTAGAGGGACCAAACTAAGATAAAACCAAGGGACCATAGATCCAGACTTTCTATTCTCTAATGAGTAAAGAGCTGGATTTATGTGATGCGCTTTCTAATGCCACCACCATAAGCAAACTTAAAGCAGTCACGACAACTATGAAAGCAGGGTTGGTATTTTTTAAATAGGCTTCGGGAGAAATTGGCCATTTTTTTCCAATCTTGAAATGAAAGAGACTAAAAAATGGTGTAGTAAAAATACTACTACAGCCCCACTTGTCAGACTTTATTACCTTCTGTTCAACGCATTGGCAATCCAATGACATTTCAGAATTTCAGTTTCAGATAAACTGAAACATTTTAAAAGTTCAACTTTTACAGCCTGAGGATATAATGGAAATGATCCAACTAAAAATAACTCTGCAGAATAGAGAAAGGGTATTTTATTATCTGCGCTGAAAAAGTTTCTAAAATGTATATGTTAGCTTATGTTTCAACAACCCTTTAAATACTTTATTTCCAAAGGAATCAGATTATACTTGATAATCAAGACTTTAATTCATACAGAAAGAGTGCAAAGATAACATCCAATACATTCACACACAAGCAACAGTTACCACGTAGAAAGTTATTCCCTGCAATTCCCTAAATGTGTCTTATTTAATACATGAAGGCAAGGGCTGATATTAACACAATGCTTCATCACATTTTTTAAAGCATCTGCCCCCTCCTTTGGAAAGGATATGTGGTAAGTGGTATTGCAAGCTCTGCAATTGGCAACCAATTATGCACACTGATTCAAGCCATTGTGAGACGAAAAAGACAGTAGCTGAGCCATAAGCTGAATCTGAAGTACAATCTGTATCTGTTTTTTACTTGATTTTTGAAGCAAAGGACATCCACATTAGAACAGTGCTCATGTTGATGTTCCCTTCTTATGCTGTGTGAGAGTTAGATTGTAGAGAAAGTGATGCTCCCACTGACTCCATATCTCAAGAGGAGGAAGTGTTATTTGGGCAGCATGCGAAGAAAGGACTGTCACACTGCAACGTTTCCACATTACACATTGGGAATCCATGGAGCTAGGCCCCGCTCGACCGCACATTGATTGCTTTGCTAAAACTGTAAAGATCAACAAGGGATATGAATAAGCATATTTTTTGCTAACAAGTCATTTCACCATTAAACTCTCAATTCTTCAATTCACCTTACATTGCATTTGGCACACAAACACACACATACATCATTGCTTGTTCCATTTAATAAACTGTACTTCTTCATTGCCATAAAGCCTTTGGGGAACTAACTCACTTTGAATGAATTAATGTAGCACAACATCTACAAAACCAAATCATATTAGCTTATTAAAACAGCGTGTGCAAACTGAGGTTTTATCCACATGATTGGTTTTCCTTCACTATTTCAGTATGCGGCCAATTTTATTTGAAATATAAAAGATTAATTGATTTTATGAATTGTTGTGGTATTAAATGAAATGCTTGTTGGGGGTGGCCTCCAGTCTTTCATCATTCTGAACAACCATCAAATTAAACCAAAATCAATTACACGTCAAAAAAAAAGAAAAGATCCTCCTCCATGAGCTGCAAGATGAAAGCGACTTCAACTGCATATTTGAATTGCAACAAAGAAGAGCATCCTGTTGTAAATAATTAACACAAATGAAATTCAGGTTGAGAATAGATGAGTCAGAACATGAATGCTTTCACACCTAACATGTATCCTGTTGTGGATCTGGTAAATCAGGTTCCTTCTGTTAAACTAACCATTCCAATATATAGACCAAGCCCAGTTTTAACCGAACAAATCACTCTATTACTCCTTCTATTTGATTGAAAACATTCACTGGAATGACTGCCTATTTGAATGGAGATCACCTCAGTTTTTAAGGATATTTATCCAAGAGCTTATGATGCAGAGCGTCTCAAAACTGTCCCAAGAAGAAGTTTAACTCCCACTTTGTTAAACTACTTGCAAGTGTCATCAGACCTCTGCAGCTTACCCAGTATGCATCAGTAAGTCTGTTCTACAACTTCCCTAAGCTCTTCAACACTAGATTGCTCCCACGTTTCTTTTGCTGGCTGCCCGAATCCGCTTCAAGACACTGCTAATGGCTTACCATGCTGTTAAGGTATTTGGTCCTTCGTCATCCAAGAAATGGTTAAACCATATACAGTACGCCAGCATGTGAACTTCCCTCTGCATCAGCCAATCAGCTCAGTACTCCCTCTCTGGGAGTTGGACCCTGGTACCCCTTAACAAAAACATGGCTGCTTGCTATCCTGGATCCAAACTGGTGGAATTAGCTCCTTGTTGTGTTTGACCATTAAACGTGACATAATAACAAAGGTAGTGTTTACAAGGTTTAGGCTTTAAGTCCATTTGAAGCAGACGCACCAGCACTTAAAATGCATTGGCTTACTTGAAGCGTAACTTCATTTGTCTTGCTGTTCTGAGTTTGTATTTGTATTGTTTATTGCACTTTATGTAAGTTGCTTTGGATTAAAGCTTCAGCTAGATTACATATAATGTAAAAGTTAGTTTCCTGTGATTGGTTGATTTGTATTCAGCCATACTAAACACAAAAACAGTAGAAATAATAACAGCCAATACAGTTGTCCTTGTCTCGGACTACATTGTATGCATCACAAGAAACAAAAAAAGGATGACTCATCAGTAATGCAACTCTGATTTACTTTCCATCTGTTGGCATGTTTTTGGTAAAAACCCATAATGGCCTGGTTGGCAAGTTTTAGCATGGTGTACAGTACAATACAATTCAGTACAACAACAATTTATTTTTGATGAAATGACTATAACAACCCCCTTCACTCTACTAGGGGTCTCTGTGCGTTTTCGACTTGCTGGCTCTTAGTTTGTGTTTCAGGTGAACCGTGTCATCAGCATGATGAGCCACACCTGAGAGGCTTGGATGGAAAAGCCCGAGACCATCCCACACTATCCCACACAATCTTTTGGACATAGCTTCTGTGTGTTTTTCACACACCCATACACATGAACATTACTGATTACTGTTGTTAAATTGTGTTATATTGTAAATAAATGCTTTTTGGTTACATGTAAACTCATTTCGTCTCCCATCTTGTTGCAAGCATGAGTCGGACTGTAACTTATTGGGGGCTTGAACAGGATTTTAAAAGTGATTTAAAACCACAAAACTATGCCTATGCATTCTGGACAAGAATATAGTCTATAATATTGCACAATCGCAATAATTAACCTTTAAAAACACTGCATGAAAACGTGTAAATATGCAAGCAGCACAAAGAGGGGAAGATGGGACGACAGGGTAAATATTAAAGCTTATTGTACGTGACTACATTTCTAACATTATTCTAACGTTATTCAAACAAAGCATCTACAGCTTCTTGTTGATAAGCTTGAATTATCCCAAATGACAGACAGTAAAAAACAACGTAACGCATTGTGAACACTGTAAGCAGGATGGATGCCTAACCATTAAATTGCAATGAGCGTTCATCTACAGCTGCAAAGAAGCTCCTATGTATGCATTATGTCGAACAATTGCAATGCACCAAACTGCTTTAAATCGTGTGTGTAAATCGGGATGTTTGTCCCAAATTGGCCATACTTAATGTCAGAAATTGTGGTGTTGATTATGTCTGTTATCTAGATTTATGTTCGGATTTGCAAGCTGGATTAAGTGAATTTATGTGTTTCCCTGCACTACAGTTCCATTTACAAGGATTGGCATTTCTCTGATTGCAACTGAAATGCAGCCGTTTTGCTGTCGTGTAGTGATGAATAACCTCTCATCCAATGACGATGGGAAGGAAATGGACTGCAGTACAAGTGTCCAATACCATGCGGAGGCCAAACACAAGTCACATATGAGTCAATATTTAATTTACTAATTACAGATTTGTACTCTTCAGAACGCCGTTGGAGCATGTATTCATCAGCAAGTCCCTCTGTAATCTTGAATCAGCATTGTGGTGCTGGCATCACTACATTTCTGGCTGCATCTCCCATGTCTGTCTGGAATATAACGATTTTGTACTGAAGATGGAAACTGCAGGAGCCTCAGATCTCAATAGAAAGCAAGATGATTGGCGTGCTTGGTGCTCTGCAGTTTAGCTTTTTTTCTAACCCAGGCTAAGTACACATTTGTCCATTTTCATGGAACTGATTATGAGATTACTAGCAAGTGATTTAGCAAAACGATGCTGGATGCCCATTTCTCCCAGCTCATTTAATTTAATACTGTGACTTTTAGCCCGTTTAATCACGTAAGAGGGGAAAAAAACATGTCTTTATTTCAGGAGGCTGGGCTGTTCAGCATCAGATCAGATCGGGTAGAATTGATTGTATTTATTCTAACAAGCATTTAAGCATTTTTGTTGTTTAATTTAATGAGATAAATATGAGTGTGTTTTGCAAAGGAACCCCCTCTTGCTAGCAATTTCCCACCTCACCAAATGTAAAAGCTAATTGCCTATGTTCAAATTTGAAAATGTGAAACTCTGGAAAGGTTTTTCGATACATATAGAGTTTCAGATAGTACAATAAACAGCCAATGCAATATTATTTATATTATTACTATCATTATTTATTCAACCAAATATACACAAAAGTGTGGACAACTCTAATGCACTACAGCTGTATGGGTGCACACACACACACTAACACACACAGCAGGGTGGATCTTCTCGCCTCCCTTGGTGCACCTGTTGATGGAAGCCTGCTGAGTGCCTACTGTGCCTCCTACAGCATACACCTCGCTCCCTCACACACTCATTCACATTCCACCTCACTCATTAGCATTTACAAGCTATTTTTGTTAGTTGTGCTTTTCAGTAATGTCAATGTAGCAAACACTTGCAATGTCATAGTGTTGGCTAATAGTGGTGCAATGAACTGTCCTTATTTATAATTATAGAAATTTAAAAATAGCATGTGGACTTGTGTTTTCCTTACCCACGTCATTAGCAGGACTCAGTGGGTAGCTAGGCAAGCTGTTTGGTCCAACATATCTCAACTTTGACGTATGGATTAACGACATATTTGTTATGGAGGACTCAATTTAGGTTTGACTAGATTTAATCAAGTCAAGCCTAAATGTGTCCAATACTTTGGTTTCTAATCTAAATCATGCCAAACTAAAGACATTGCAATCAGCCTCAACAACACTACATGCTTAGTGTTATATGTGGTAGCAAATGTTACATGCTAAACATGCTAAACTACATGATGATGAGAATGGCATACATAATTCCTGTTTAACCTAAGCTAGTTGACCTTCTTAGTGTGAGAATACATGTACGGTTAGGGTTAGGGTGTTAGGGCCAGAGTGTAAGTCCTTGTTCAGATTGCCAATCCAAATCAGTTTTTGAAATAATAGACTTCCATTCCTCACTGTTCTGCACTGGAGAGCTGTGTCACCAGCAGCTACGTAATTACTAAAGCCTATGTAGTTACCACAGCAACCTATGCAGAGAGGCTGGACACACAAATCCAATCTGATCACTTGACATTTCCAAGTGGACAGTCTGTCTGAAAGACTTTTGAAAGGGAATGTATTTGCCTGATTGTAGCCTTACTCCTACAAAGTACTACGATGAAGACAGGGAATCTTTGGAACCTCATATGAAGGATGTTCAAGCATCTGTTCTGCACTAACTTTTTGTGTCACAGTTTTTTATTGCCCATATGTTTACTCCCATGTTTACTTCCTGTACGGACACTGCAGTAGTAAAGCAGCTACCATGTAAACCATGTGCTGTGCACACAGGAACTACAGATACATTTTTTTTCAAGTATCCATCTGTTCCTGTATATCTGCAACTGTCACAGCAAATTCAATTGGGTATTTGGATGTTTAATCAATGTCCCACTGACTTGTGATACATGTAGTTGACCATGGGTTCTCAGCCTTAAATTTAAAGCCACCCAGAATACTAACGCTGCGGGAGTCCAAGCTGGGTGGTTCAAAACACTAAAACAGAGAGGAGACATATTTTTAATTTAGCCAATTTGCTTTTTGTGATGGAGAAAAGATTGTTCGGCCCTCTTTCCAACCCCCAAGTAATTATGAAACAATCAAATTATCTATATTTAGAACAATTGAGTAATACAACTAAACGCCAAAGTAGACTTAACTGGTATTTGACTAAACGGTGAATTTAAATTGGCTGAGTTTCTGCATCAGACATTAAGTACACAGTGTTATTCCGACCAGATACAGGCTGATTGAGCGCCACATGGCAGTAGAAACAAGAAGACACAGACCGACATGGCTGCCCAGAGAGGAGAGGGTATGTGGGAGGCAGAGACAGAGATGCACTTCCTCCTCCTCTGTGAAAAGTTATCTCCACTAAGAGATTTCCACTTAAAATGCCAAGGAAATAACACACGTCCTTATGTTAACCCAAGAATAGAAGCTGGCAGTTCTTTGGGGTGAAGGGACAGCAGATCCTCTGGCAGCTGAACATATATCTGCCTGCCACAATCACCAGAAGATTCACATAATTAGGGAGATCTATAGTATTAAGCAATTTTATAACAGAATACAAGATGGTAACGTAATATCTTATATTGTAGGGCAATCAAAGATTTGACAATACCAGCACACTACAGAACCTGCATGTCTGACACATTGGTAATCAAGCGATTATTTTTAAAGGTGAGTTGCAGTTCATTATTAGGGATTATGTGTATGCTATTATTAATGAATGTGTAAGTGAACCGGTCATAATGCTGAAAAAAAACCTTTTGGGTGATTTAGGACCACTACACGAATCATCTTTTCGACATAATGACCAGCTTGGTGCATATTGTCCCGCTTATAACATGTGCAATTAGAAAATGAATCATTTGCTTGAAACAACATAATGATTTCAACATGATTTCTTTTTAATTTTAATTGGGGGATATTTGCGCTAGGGAAAAATGTAGGAGTGAAATTGCCCATTTTACTGCGTACCAAGGGCTTGAACTGCGGTGACAGCAATGTAACTTAAAATTACATTAGTACAGATGAAGGTTTTCTGTACCTGTCCAAGTCTGTTCACATTATGTTTTCCATTAACCAGTCTTTAAACACTGCCTAAAACATGTACCCTCTAGTGTTTACCTTCTGTCTGTATTCTTCTGCTGCTGCTGCTCCTTCTAGTGTTTACTTCCTTTCTTCTTCTGTTGATCCCTTTAGTGTTTACCTCTTGCATGTCTTCTTCTGCTGTTCCCCTTAGAGTTACCTCCTGTCTGCTTTATTTTGCTGTTCCCTTCATTGTTTACTTCATGTCTATCTAACTCTGTTGATTCCTCTGTCCACCAGCTCTAAGTTTCTTTTAACCTTTAACCTTCTAATCCAGGAACACTTATTTGTTTTTTTGGCACTAGCTGACATTGATTGGACTTCTTTCTGCAGACTGATATAAACTGCACATGGTCGTCAGCAGCGGTCTGATATCCTTAGCAATGGTCTGCTATCGAAAAGGAGCGGATTGCTGAATGTCCAAAATGAACCAATCAGAATCAAGTATTCATCCAAGCTATGTTTTATTTCTAAAAGGGATTTTTTTGTCTCCACAACCGTCTGATGTGACCATTGTAACCTTTTCAGAATTATACAAGAATATTAAGTAGATTGTTTTTAATTAATGTTTCTTTAGTCTTTTATGGCTTCAAAATATGAAAGTTGCTTTATTAGAAAATCTAAATTTCTATAGAACTGGTGAAGTTTCTAGACTACTGCTCCTGTTGTTCTAGTTGCCATGTTGGCTGGATTGCTTTTACTTTTGTGTTTGTACTGAATAGATTTATTGCACAAACCTCTTGATGTATTTTCATCATGCTGTGCTCCATTGCTGTTCTCTGTGTGCTTGCTGTGGGCCTGGTGAGGGCTCTCTGCTAATTGTTTTAGTTGACATTGATTTTTTTTCCCCCGGTACTTTTCATATGCAGCATGTCTTTGTTATGTCTCACTCTCAAGTACAATATTGGCAGAGCACATTCTCATGGGTAACAACAACTGGGTAACAAAGGATAAGAATAATCCCAAAACAAGAACAATATTGGCAATTTCAACAAATCACTCTTGTGAGCTGATCTGAGATGTGCACATGTGATTGCCCTTAGTAGTTTTAAGTATAATATAAGTATTGCATACTTAAATATTAAAAATATATATACCTCATAAATAACAAGTGTCTTTTGGGAACTGAAGCCATCCTGAGATCACATGACCAGATGTAGTTAGGAAGAAATATCTGTTCAAAGGGGCTTTTTCAAAGCAGACCATTGTTAAGGACACTTTGATTAAGGGACTGTGTGCAGTCATATCAATCCGCAGAAAGATGTCGTGTCAATTTAAGTTAAGTTGTTGCCAGAAAAAAAAAAAAAAATCAAATTCATTTTTCTGTTTCTCATTCTGAAAAAAACACCATTACATACTTTTGTTATGTGTGGAGGTAACAGTACTTTGGATTCATGTTGGCTAAACTATCCTCAGTTAAGACAAGAACAAATCACAAGAAAAGGAAAAAGGTTCTCAGAGAGCTAGAGGACAAAGAAATCAGCAGAAAAAGACAGACAGGAAGTAAACACTCAAGACAACAGCAGAGGAAGACAGACAGGAAGTAATAATTAATGTATGCAACCTATTTGAACAAAAACAGGTAAGCTAGACAAATCTATTTGATCAAAATGCCATTAAAGTTTTCTAAATTCTGAAACATTTTATTGAACATTATCTTTGCTACAGTGTGACTATTTTCACAGTGTAACAATTGTCTACTTGTTAAATTTCTTGTATTATTTGGTGTGTGACAAAGTGTGTTTGTTAGCATGTGGCACATACTGCCCTGTCTAATAGGCTATTTGACTAATGGTGATAATGATAGGGAGGAGGATGATTGCAATGACCTCAACGTACAGCAGCGAGAACACAATTGTGAAAACAACAAAGCTTTATAAATGTGATCCAAGCCCAAAGTTTCCTGCCTGCAGCCTCGGATAAAGAGCACTTCCAGAGTGGTGTCATAACAGCATGCATGAATTATTTACATACTGCATGCCATGTTTATTTGCCTGCTTTTTGTTCTTGTCAATACTCATTTGCAGCTCAGTTTCCAATTTCAGTGCACAGTGAGTAAACCTATTTTGTCTGAGGCACCACTTTGTTTTGAGCTGCAACTAATATGATCTTGAGCCACTTTGGAAGTGGAAATATTATTTTATTCATCAAGCAGTTTTGATCAATACAAACATGTTCGTAGCTATTAAGTGTGTAAAATGTGAAGTCTTTGAGCAAGAGAAGAAGAGAGGTAGAATGAGCTCTTCTAGGGGTCACATCACAACTTTAGACAACATTTCGATTACTTCGTGGCCAAAGCACTTATTGTTACAATTTCCTCACAGAAAATAATTTTGCCTTGTGGAAATTTGGTCAAAGCTACAAAAGCTGCACTGATGAAGGTGATTTGATGGCTGCCCCTGCCGACAAATAGTTACACAGTTTCCGGACCAGTGAAAATGCATGTTAAAAAAGCTCAGCCACTTATTTTATCCTGAAAGCCATTACTACAGGTTAAGCTCAAGAAAACCAAAATGTATTCCTCATTTCATGTGCACTTTCCCAAAAATGTCCAGCAAAACGTGTCACAGTCCACTTGGAACATGCTTTTATAACAAACTTCTGTTTTCATAGGAATTGACTTGGGTTGGGTTAAAATAACTATGACAGTGATACATTTTGTTTGGTAAATTAATCTAAAATAACATTATTTTATGAGTGATTAACACAAGAAAAACAGTGACTCCCCCAGTGTGCCTAATGGCATTTGCAAGATTTAACACAACAAAAGTATAGACTATATGAAATAGGAGCCGAGGAGTATTAACATTAAGTCAATCACTGTTTGTGAACTTTAATCCAACTGTTAATACTGATTAACAGATATGAATCCAGGTTTTATTATTGAACTGCCTTTTTTTGGCCTCGAATGCTTTCAGAAACATATTGTAGTTCACCGTTCAGTGTGACAACCAGCAGCCATGTTGAAAAAGGTCGAACAATAATGAAGCACTGCCCACTGTCCTGAGCCGTGGGGCATTCACTTTTAACAGATCATGTGCCTTGTGTATTTCATATAGAGGAAAAATACAGCGAAAATTATATTTTTAGAAAAGTTACCAAAAGTTATGTGACTAACATTTTGGTTTCCTATGAGATTTGATCGGAAACTAGGTTTGTATATAACACATTGATCCACCCCAGACTTATCTCTACATGACTTTATTCCTCATTAACTTCCTGGTTTAAAATGAAGTGGCTTACACAGAACAGCCTATTTAGTTTTAAATCTAGCAATTAAACATGGGGTGAAAAATGCAGTGTTTTTGACCTCAAATTTTCTCTAAATATGAACGTTTAAGAAAAAAAAAAGCTTCATCAGCGACTATATCCGGCTATTTCTTTATCCATGATTGAAAAAAAACAAACAATTAAAACATTTTAAATAGCGGTGTTGATTAGTAAAATAACAAAAAAGCATTATTGTTGTTCATTCATTCATTGTTTATGATTGGATGAGAAAACAAAAGCTAAAGGAAACAACGTCTCCAATCCCCACAGAAGTGTGAATAATAGAAAAACAATGAGCGATAGATTATTTTGGTGCAAGTTAATTACATTTTATGTTATCTGAGGACTTAATTTAAGAAATGCACTTGTTGATGTTTTGCAGGACAAACTAATGGAATATTCCAGATGTCTCACCTTGTAGCAGAGACGTTGCCGTTGTCACAGTCTCCGGTACGCCATCCTTGCTGTAGATGGACTGGAGGAATTCTGGAACGCAGTCGTTTTCATCAACTATGACAACTCGTACCTGAGAGAGGAAGGAGAAGGGGACAGGAAAATGTTTAAAGGAGGAGGAGGTTGGCATGAGTAAAGTTTTCACTTGAATGTGCCATTCAAACATGCAAATGTCACATGTAGTCATCAAACTAGAGTGGAGGTTAGGTTTTTGGTATTGTTTTTGTCAACAGGATGGTAGAAAAACGCGCAATTCGCTCTGGATCGGACAATCAGATTTTTAGTACCCCCCTGAAAGTAGGACCAAGGTACTCCTCCACAAAAACATATCCTGGCTACAAACGAGCTCCCCATTGATATCAAGACAGTAGAAAGTCTTCCCATCTTTTGTCGCAGAATGCAAACCCACAACAAAAAAAAAAGATGTACTTGAAAGACGCACCAGAACTTCGGAAGGTTTTGGTTATTTGAAGCAAAAGTTCTGGGTTCGTATATTCATGGTTAAAAGTATTTATCATAGGTTGCTCTGGATAAAAGCTTCAACTATACAAATTTTACAAAAAAACTGTTGGCCCAATGTCAGTGAAAATTGGTGGAAAGTTGAAGATGTCATGATCCATGTTTGGTGTCTGTCATGTCTTTGTGTTGTGTTTTATTTTGAAATGTTTTCCCCAATTCTGTCATGTTAAGCTTCACTTCCTGTCTGCGTTTCCCTCCTGTGCCTGATTGTGTCATTGTGTTCACCTGTTGCCCCTGTGTTTCTCCTCCCCCTTCCAGCTGTCTCTTGTCTTGTGATTACCCATGTGTATTTAGTCCCTGTTTCCCTTTTGTCTGTTGTTCAGTCGTCGTCATTTCTTCCCTGATCTTGTAAATGTTACCTGCCTGTTCCTGTCGCCCTTCATGTCTGAAGCTAAGTGTTTTTCATGTCCTGTGTTCCCCTTGCTTTGTGTTTTCATCAACAGCTTTTGAATAAAGCTCGCTTTTTGTTTTCGACCCTTACCTGCTTCCCCTTGATTTACTGCACTTGGGTCCAGTTTCCCCAACCCTGACAGAACGACCGAGCCTAATATGGATCCAGCAGTACATTTTGAGGATTCTATTGTGGAGTATTCATACCACATTTTATGTATTTATGGAGAGTGGAGGAGAGCAGGTTCTAAAGAGGCTCAGGATGCAGCTCTTCTTCGTGCACGCTGGGAATTGGCAGATAAGCCATGGTTGGAGAACTCACTGCCAGACTATTTGAGGACATTTGTCAATTCCCCAGAAAGCCTGCACCCTTTCCTTAAACCTCGTGTCACAGCAGCCACCAGTCCATTCTTGGCATCCCGCCTGGCCTTTGGAGGTCCGAGGGGCCTACAGCAGTCTGCTAAGGGGTGCAGGGTCCGGCGACCAGCCCGTGATCCTGCTTCCAAGCCTCCTGCTGCCAAACCTCATGCAGCCAAGCCTCCTACAGCCAAGCATCCTGCAGCCAAGCCTTCTGCAGCCACGCTTCCGGCTCAAGTTTTGGCCCTTGCAGCCGCCTACCCGGCTGCAGTTCCGGCCCTAGCAGCCATGTTACCAGTCCAAGCCCTGGCTGCCATGCTCCCAGCTGCAGTCCGGTCGACTCCAGCCCCGACTGCTTTCCTGTCGGGCGGCCCGGCCGACTCAAGCCCTGTAGTCCCTGTTTCCCTTTTGTCTGTTTGGTCGTCGTCATTTCTTCCCTGATCTGGTCCATGTTACCTGCCTGTTCCTGTCGCCTTTCATGTCTGAAGCTAAGTGTTTTTCATGTCCTGTGTTCCCCTTGCTTCGTGTTTTCATCAACAGCTTTTGAATAAAGCTCGCTTTTTGTTTTTGACCCTTACCTGCTTCCCCTTTAATTACCCAACTTGGGTCCTTTTTCCCCAACCCTGACAGAGTGTGCAAAAGAAAATGTTCACATATGATGTTTAGCTAAAGTTACCTTGCAAATATATTTATGTGGGGTCAGAAAAATCTCGAAAATATATATCTCAATTTGGAACAAACATTCAGAAACAGTTTTCATTGTGTGTGAAAAAAAATCCAACAAGAAACTTTTTGAGGTACAAGTTGTTTAAAAAGAAAGACTTAAAACTCAGAACACACTGAAGTCCGAACCACTACTTCCCAGTGAGAGAAATTGGACAATCTTAGGAGCACTGAAATGCACCATTGGGCTGGATGGAGGTCTTTGTTCTCAGAGTGCCGGCTAGTTCCCCACGTTTCAAAGTGATATAAAGCAAGAAAATCTGTTGAAGACAAACAAATAATTTCTCCGTTGCAATAACCTAATGATTCTACTATCAACCTGTATGAAATTTCATAGGCATTTAATCTGAATCAACTCATAAAAGAATAACAATTGGAACAGATTTGGTGTAAACCTGATCTCATGCAGTAATGTTTTTACTGTATGTACATGCTCAAACGTCCCAGGCAATCACAAGTAGGAATGCTGGGGATTAGAAGTCACACAGGCTCGGTGTTATGAAATGTTTTAATCTGGGATTACTACTTCAGGCACCAGCCAAATTGGTTTTCTTTGGGTGTGGAGTCATTCTCATCTGCGAATAACCCAAATTAACCCTATCCCTCACCAAAAAGAAGCCTCATCCAACCTCGTGAATATGGCGAGCCCTGACCCTGATCCCTCTGGTTTATCCCCCCCTCTTCCCCCCTTTTAGAGAGGGAGCTTCTGCAGAGTCGGCCCCCTTCAGTAAATCAGCGCAGAATGCAATCTTGTGCAATTTTACAGAAGCCCTGAGCTAACAAATGAGACTTTGCAAAAGATGAATTTGTATGGCGTGCGCACATAGGCGTGTGCGTGAGTCACTGTAATGCTGCCCGGTTCATTAAGGGCATGAAGGCAAACACAGCAGCTTTTACCAGATGTTGACTGCCTGCTAGCATTAAGAAGGAATAAATAAATAAAAAATTGCTGGCAAGAGAGCCTTTCTGACTTTTTCATCTTCCATATAAACACAGCAGTATGGATAAACAGCCTACGGATCACTCTCTGACACACACACACACAAACACACACACACAGGCACGGCCATCGTGTGTGTAAATACCACTGGTATTAAATCCTGGTAGGTAAAATGAAGTTCTGTAATATCAGTTAATCCTTCCGCAAAGATCAGCTGGGAAGCAATGGACAACAAAATAAAATCAGACCATGTCAACTCCCGGAGGTGATTTGTGTGTGTTGGCCAGTGACTGTTAATCTTTGTTTGCCCGTGTGTGTGTGTGTGTGTGTGTGTGTGTGTGGGTGTGTGTTGCATGGCAGAGTGAGCACGCCTATGAGCTAGGAAATGGTGAAGGTTCAGTAAGACATATGAACGTACAGTACAAGTGTGTACTGAGGAAAAGCAAGATTGAATGAGAAGAGAGGGGAAGTCAGCCGTAATAAAGCGAGATGAGCTCAAACACACACACGTGCACACACACACACACACACACACACACACACACACACACACACACACACACACACACACACACACGTGCACACACACACACACACACACACACACACACACACACACACACACACACACACAGTCAGAGTTGCTGCAGGCAGCTCTCGGGCTGGTTAGGTAACTAATGGTGCCGATGAGCTATCACTCCTGGAGGGAGAAACTTGGAAACTACCTGCAAATTAAAGTCATGCTCAGTGACTCCAGTCAACACAAATACACCTCCTCTGTTCTGGCAGGCGGAGACAGTTTTCTGAAAAGCAGAATAAATATGAAAAGCAAAAATGGACAGCTTGACAAAATGCATCGCTTCCACAGTCCAGGTAACACTTTCTATCACACCAATGATAATGCACGATAAACATTTGGTTTGGGGAGTAACGAATAACATTTCACAGGATTTCGTAGAAAAAGAAAAAAAAAACTGTATTCCTTTATAGTTACATAAAACAAAGACGTAATCAGATTACCGTTACATTTCTTGAATTTAGGGATTTGTAGCAGGATTACAAACAACACGTAAACGACCATATAGTGTGTGTTGTAAATAATCAGATGTTCTCTCTCCTCTGTAAGCTGTTGGTTCTGTAGGCTAATACTTTAAGTGTGAATCTATACGCCTACTGCCTGAATCTGCTTTATGGTTTCACTTTCTTTGTTTTGTTTGTTCTTTTTTTAATTCAGTAGGTGCACCTATATATATTGTGTGAGCTTAACTGTGTGTGTTAAACTAAACATCTTGGTTTATATTGCTTCTCTCTATAAGGTAATCCAAAATTGAAGGGAGTAATCAGACTACATAACTTGTGATTTTCAGATTAGGTTTCTGATTAGATTTATTTTTACAGCTAACTATTAATTGTAAAAAAGAAAAATTACGTAGCCTTCCTACCTCTTGTTACAGTGTCACTTATGTTCCATCTAAAGAACTCACAAAAAATAATTTATAATCACAATATAATGCATTGTGAAAACATTATAATTCATCAAAATTATTGGAATTATATGAACTTTTAAGCAATTATGAACTACCATACAATATTTAAAAATTATATTTATCACACTTTATGATTATGACTTAGTGTTTACACTATAATTACAGGGCTATAAGTAGATAATAACACATCCCTCTCCCCACTACTTGAATGGGGAGAATGAAGGGCAAAATAGTAAGGCTTAAATCAGGAGCTGCTGGATTACAGGCTAAACATGAACTGTTTACAAAAAGCAAGCAGTTGTAATGCACATTCGAGGGAAAACTATTAATAAAAATAAGCTGTTGAGCTGTCAGTCACCATTATTGCATGTAGAGCAAATGTCTCTAATCTGAGCAGTCTCAGGACAGCTGCATTCTTGTTTAGAATTAAACATAATGCACACAAGCAAAATGCCATTTTGGCATGGTCACAGGTTGTCATTTTAGATTGGTTGCTGTTCTCAAGTGGGTGTGTGTTATGTAATATGAGCAATAGGCAGATGCCATGGGAGAGAGATGGATTTGTTGAGACGGTGATGGACACGACAAGTATTTTGTGAGGAGATTTTCAGTTTTTCCTCCACATCTATTTGTTACCCCTTGATTAAGTGAAAACAATATGAGCTCAGTGCATGTTTGTTGGATTAAGAAAAAGACCAGAGTAGACCCAAGTGGGGCTGGGAAAAGGATTCAGGGATGGCAGTAGCTCAGTCTGTCCAGATCCGGTCCTTGAACAGATTGACGACTCCTACAGGGAGTTTGCGGGCATCTCTGCTTGTCTGACTAACATCTCTCAGTAGGTGTGTGAGGACCACTTCAAGTCGTCAAGTATAACCTTCATAAAACAGAAAAGCTCTTCCTCCCATGTTACGACTTTTCATCTATGGCCTTTCTTTCCACATCTGCACCTCTGCTGTTCCAAAGATTCAGACTGCAAGGAATCTGGGTGAGAAGCTGGATGACCAACTGTCTTTCACTGCAAACATCTCATTCATGAGAATGTGTCTTGTCATCTCACGCCTTGATTACTACCACTCCCTCCTGGCTGGTCAACCTGCAAGTGACATCCGACCTCTGCAGCTAATCCAGAATAGAGAAGTTTACTGGTTTTCAACCTACCTAAATTCTCCCACACTACACCTCTCCTCTGTTCCCATTAATGGTTACCAGTACCTGCCAGAATGCACTTCAAGACACTGGTACTGGCCTACTGTGGTGTGAATGGATCCAGTTCTTCCTACACCCAGCACATTGTTAAACAATTACACTCCAGCAGATGCAACACCAGGAGGATACGTCCCCAACTGAACCAGAAGGCGACAAAGGTCTAGTTTAGGCTTTTGTCATTTCCCGTCTTGACTACTGCAACTCCCTCCTGGCTGGTCTACTCGAAAGTGCCATCCTGCCAGTAGGTGTTCTCAACTAAAACACGGCTGTTTGCTATCGTGGTTGCAAAATGGTGGAGCTTCCCATTTTAGGTAATTTGAATGAATACACAACTTGAAGCAATGGTATTTGCAAGTTTCTTGCTGTTCTGCATTTGTATCTTCATTGTTTTTTTGCACTTATTGAAGTGGATAAAAGCATCAGCTAAATCAATTGTAATGGAACTGTTATGTAAGGATCAAGGGAAATCCTGCCAAGGTGCCCCTGATCAAAGCACTGCACCCCCATACTGTTTTGTTGGCGCTCTATAGTATCTGCATCCTGATACTAGGATGGGTTGATTGCAGAGTGTAATGTGCTCTGCTTGTGTGTATATTGGTGAAGATAAAAAACGGATTTAATTTGAGTCCTTCATTTCAAGTCAAGGAATTGAATATACTAGAATAAAATGTATATGTTGTCTTTGTTTTTGTTGGTGGCCAAATTAGCCACACTCTGTAGAAGTTGGATCCATATTGTCTCACACAGATGTTTAAATCCACCCTCATATGAGTCAATTGCCTCAGTCCAAAAGTATCAAGATAGAACAGGCAACTCTGGGGAAATAAGTCTACAGGAATGGTCAGGTTGTGTAGTACTGTTTGGGTATGAGCCTTTGAATCTTTCCTAAAATATGACAAATCAAAGGGAAGAAACAATGCTTTCTGTAGGAATTTTAACAAGATGTTCATATTTGAATGAATATGTGCTACTACATGGAGAACAGGCTAGCACCTATAATTGCCAGTTGTAAATTGGGCACGAGGTGAGGGCTTGACAGGGAGAGGCAAATCAGAGCTGACAGGTCTGAGAGTTTTAAATAAGAAATGTAGAAATAAACATGTTGTACAGTTATATTCAGTTCCTCAGTTTTAATCTGCATTCAGTCGAATGTTTTTTTTATTATTTTTTTTAGGATGTCTTCTCTGTAGTTTTATAATAAAAAAGATGAGTTTTACTGATCGTTCCTGAAAGAAAAATATCCACCATTTATACCCTCCTACACATCAAGTCATAATTAACACTTTAAAAATGCTTTTATTATTAACTATAAGATGGTTTACCTATCATTTGGTAATTATGTAAAATGTAATTGATCAGATTTTCAATAAACGTCATTTGAAAATATATAAAAAAATAAGTGTAATATTTTCTTTTTTAAATAATAACCATCATCCCAAATAATATTACAACTGCTATATGTTGATGCTTATACTGTCGTAAGTCCACACTAAAGTATTCACATAGCACACAATGCATTATGAGGAACACGTGATGTGGGTTTATTATGTTAATAAGAACAATCTAAAAACAATCTATGTAGATTATTTTATTATTGTTTTAAAACAGTAGGGATGTAAATAGTATGCTTACTTAAACAGTTGAATGTGGAATGTGTATCTTGCTTTGTCATTACCATGCACAATAAACCACTTAATATTTGCTGTAGCCTTTCAGCCCTCCATTATCCTCTGAATTGTTCCAATGACTGGAATTCAGTCCAGGAAGCAGGAAAGAGCACATACAGTGGCATTAAAGCTTGTAAAAGGTTTCCCCCTGTCAAAAAGAGAGGCCCGCATTACACCATTTTCCGCTGCTGATAGAGCGACTAGGATTGGCCGGTAAGATGTTCGAGACAGAATTATGACAAATTGTTTTTCTCGTACGAAAACGCCATATAAATACAAATATTTGAAACCAGTTTATTTCTACGTTAAAGGTTAATGGACTGCATTTATATAGCACTATTCCAGTGATGCCTCAAGACACTTTTACATATAATTAAATGATATGTAAAATAAATTAATACATACACTTTGAGGTTAAGTATCTTCATTGGTGGAATAAGTAATCAGAGCCTTCACTTAAGTAAAAGTAGAAATACTATTGTCTTGAAATACACCAATTAAAGAAAAAAAAAATACTGAATTAGACATTTAACTTAAGTACAAGTGCACAAGTATTATCAGCAAAATACACTTTAAGTATCAAGTATGAACAATGGCTCTTATCACAGAAAAATAGAATATCATTTTCTTTTATCAGAAAGATTTTAAAAAAGCAGTTGACTGTTGTAGGTCTCAAGAAAAATGTCCTGCATCAAGTTGAATCAGCATATTATGCATTTTTATACATAAAAAGTAACTAGTAATTATGAGAGTAAAATGAATGTACTAAAAGCATAATACTTGCCTCCAAAGTGTAATGGAGTAGAATTGTTTACATATTTTATTTGACCTTTTATTTAACCAGGATGGTTCTCATTGAGATTACAAATCTCTCTTTCTAGAGAGTCCTGGCCCATGATAGGTAGCAGCATACACACAATTTAAAAACACACAATCAAATAATAAGTTCAGTCATAGCATTAACATACACGGCAGCCTGCTTCAATAATAATATGGAAATACTCAATAAAATACAATTTAAGACGTATTTAAGTACAACACTTGAGTTAATGTACTTTGTTACATTCCACCACTCAGTATCTTGCCCATATGAACACATCCACATGTTGACTTCAGGGGCATGGGATCAAACCACAACCTTGGGCTACAAGGTTCAACCTGCTCAGAAAGACTAACATTCACACACACCTTTGGCCATGGCATCAGGAGCAATTGGTAGACAACCAGTCTAACTCCTGAGCCACAGTCACCCCTTACTAAAAGAGGCAAATCAAAGTCTCTTACAATCCAGAACATAATCAAGTACATGTGAATCACCGGCAGTAGGCTCAGTATTGAATACAGCACAGGTTCTCTGGGGAGGTATGCACAGGCAGAAGGGCAGCAAGGTTGGGGCAGAGGTTAGAGTGTTGAAAAGGTGCTGGATTTGGCAGCACTGATGGGACTGTATATGAAGATGTTCAAAAGCTTACCCTGGCTTTGGAGGGCAAGCCAGGGCAGAGTGTGTGCAGACAGGCGCAGAGAGCAACTCCATGCCAATCTATTTCTTATTGTCTTTCCATTGTTTCTTTCTTTATAACCATTGTATCTCATAATCCTCCACTCATTCTACAAATGTTCTAATTGTCTCACTCTTTCTCCCTGTACAGGCTCTTGGTGCTCTGCAGTCCACAAGGGCCCAGATCAGAGCAGTTGAGGACAGATCGTTCAGCAGGACATGTTTTCGCCTGAGGCAAGAGTAATGATGGAAACTAGACCAGATGCATCAATGCCTGCAGCGGTCAGCCGCTGTTATCACGCCTCCTGACAACATGAGGAAGTCATTGGGAATTTTAAAGCAGTCATTCTAGAAAGACACGTCTATTTGGGTTGACTAAAAACAATACTCCTATGCTGTTTCTCAATTCTAGTGTAATGTAGTACTAGTTAGTCTAGTAGTTTATAGTGCAATGTCGTGCACCGTGAACACTAATAGAGTGGGTGAATTTTAACCATGTATCGTTTTCTCAAAACGCTCAAAGTAGCAGTACACTAGCAACGATCTTTCTCAGCATCAAATCATTACAGACTGACTAATTGACTATACATTTAATTTGAGCTTCTTTACGAGAAAAACTTAGTGATACTAAAATTGTGAAAAATCCACATGTATAATGTTTCATTTTATAGCGCTGTCTTTACCTGAGAAAGGAATTGTGGCTAATCCATGGATGTAGGAAGATAACAGGATACGGCATCGGAGGCGGGACCCCAATCATTCCTATGAAAGATGTTCAGTGCACATGAGGCCAAAATGGCTTGACTCTCATCCCATAATCCCTGCTTCCAATCTACAGTGTCCGAGGCAATCTCAGCTCAGTCAAATGAATGGAGGTTAAACTTTTTGGCCATCATATTTTAAATAAGGCCTATTGAAGTGACCACACTATGTAGTTTATTTAACTAAAAAGTATGTGCTGATGCCAGCGACTCTTTCACAACATACCTCAATGGGAACACTTGTTTTTGGGCCCAATGATGTAAAAGACAGTTACAGAAGTTGTAGTACCATTGTTTGGCCACTAGACAAATGTGCTTCAATGTCCAGCCTACTTCCTTGGGGCTTAGGCTGTCGTGAAACTTCCATTACATAGCCAATATGGCGGTCGGTGAGTGCAATAAGTGTTATGTGTTCTCAACAACAAAATCAGAAATTCGCAATTTAAGACACTGCAACAATGAGACTAACACTGTGTCTTTATGTTAAGGATTTGAAGTAATTTCTACAAGCACTTCAGGTCAAAGGCATTCTATAGCAGGGATGTCCAAACTGCAGCCCGGGGGCCAAATGCGGCCCGCAGGCCATTTTGAATCGGCCCTCAGCAAATTCTAAAAGTATAATGGAATATGGCCCACAAATTAAACTTTTGTCTTATATTGTACTTCTCAAATATATGTTCACATATATTAATGAGCCCAATTTCAAATAAATTCAGTCATTTAGAATTTAAAACATTTTTTAACAAATCTTAGTTGATAACAAAAAGCCCAATAACTTATTTTTATAACAAGCTTGACATGTTACCTTCATATTTATTCTTATTATAAGTAATCTGAGGCTTCTGTTTTAAGGAATGAGCTGCCAACAAAATAAATGAGGCTGTTTTTTCCTTAAACCAACTGAAAGTATTGCACATTATTCGCCTACATTTGAATTGTTTTGCTAACTTATAACTTAACTTATGAGGCAATATTCACCCAGCTCTCCGTGTATTTTTCTGTATGTGGCCCTCGGTGAAAAAAGTTTGGACACCCCTGTCCTATAGGATTGATAAGTTCAAAATGTCTCTCGTTAAACAGAAAAGACAGCAACCGGGAAGACCTAAAACCAAACGATTATTTTAACTGCAACATTTACAACTATAACCGTCAGTACAGCAACTTGAAATCGATCAAATGTAATCTAACAGCATTTCAGCAGCTTAAATCTATGTCCAGCTCAAGGACTTTGCAGAGTAGACGGGGGTTTTATGACCATGTGTGGTTACTTTATTGTCTGCGAGATATATCACAATCACCACTGCTCACCAAAGTCCAAGAGCTGTCATCCAGCCAACTGTTCCTGCAATCTGTCCAAGAAGAGTGTGACACCAACTTGAAATGGAGCATATCAATGTCAGCAGTGATACATGAGGAACAAGGACGTCGGACAACAAGTAGAAAACTTTTTAATTTGAGGACTTGTCAGACATTGTTTTCAGTCTGCTCGAAATACTGTGTATGCTTTGAAGAGACAACCTTGTAATGTCAACATTCTTTGATGTTTAAAGACCATTAAATTTGACAGTGGAATTGTGACTTCATATCACACACCACACACACACACACACACACACACACACACACACACACACACACACACACACACACACACACACACACACACACAGAAACAAACAAACCTCGGCTGCACTGCTCATGCTGTCCAGGCCCTCGCTGGCTCGCACCAACAGCAAGTACCGATGCTGGTCGCTCTCGTAGTCGATAGGACGGGTCAGGCTGATTTCGCCGGTCTCTGCTGAGATGGAGAACAGGCTGCTGGGATTGATGAGAAGGCTGTAGCTGATTGGTTTCTTCTGGAAAGACACAGCAGGGGTGACCAGGAATCTGGGGAGACATGGAGAGTGCACTGACTGAGTGTGCAGTACAGGGTAGGGTAGAAAAGAGCAGAGTATATACAGTATATCTGAATGGTCTTGATTTTAACCCAAACCCTAACCCACATAGATCCTTTCCCAAATCATAACCCGGAACTTCACATACCCTGAATGCTCCTGTATGGCTTTTGTTCTAGATTCTGCTTAGAAGGGGCCCTATTTTGCTCATTTTCTGGTTCATTACAGGTATTTTGTTCCTCTACTGTGACATGTTTCCTTTTTTTAATGTTCAGAAAGCTCTTTATTTTTGCACTCGGTTGTGATGGTCAAACGCAAAGAGATGTCCAACCCCTTAGCCTATTGTGTATAATGTGTTGGTGACCTAGCCAATAGAAGCCCTAACATATAAATAGAGCCTATTTGAGTGTCTACTGTTTTTTTCTTACAAACAGTTACAAGTCGTTGAAAAAGGTGACAGTGGCACTAAACCTGCTTTTTTCTTAAATATAATTAAATTCATTGTGAAGCTCATCTTGCAGAACGAGTTCCAAGGAACAGTGCAGAGAGAATAGTATTTTTCTGCTAAGAAAGGTTCCTAACTGAGTGAAATTACCTGGAGTTATCAACATGGCGGCCATAATAGGAGCTGTTTGAATTCTCCAAATGCCAAGGAATCTGTGTTTCAGTGCTTACTTTCTTATATTCTTTAGCATAGGGAACACAAAGGGAACATTTAAAGCTATGTACTATTTAGCCAACAATGTAGCCCCAATTCCAAACCAGCACCTAAACCCTCACCTTACTACTTCCACTGAGTAGCCCATTTGATTGGATTGTCTGTTACCATTTGTGATGGAGAGAAGGTGGAGCTTATCCTAAATCGGGGGTGTCCACACTTTCACAGCACGGTTTGTACTGTATGGGATTAGCACTAAAGCTGGTATGACACTGACAAATATCATCCATGTGTACTGTGTGAGCTTTACAGAAGTTATTTTGCATTGATGTTATTTTTCACATTGCTTGCTGCCATGCCTAATTGTCCAGTAGTCCTCAAATGAACTGATTGAGGAAAAAAAAAAACAGCATTAAGTTGGGAGAAATGTGTTTTTCCCAAAATCACAAAGCACACATCAGGCTCAAAAGTTTGATGAATTATCAGCAAATGAGAACGTATATAAACATAGAGATTGAGACTAAGTGAGCAGTTCATTGCACAATATCTTTCATGTATGATACAAAAATAAACATTAAGTGCTAATTGCAATATTATAGTAAATAATTAATTGCATTGTGAAATAGGCTGTAAAATAATGTATCTTTTTAATGTATTTATAGATTTGTTAAATAATACTACCCGGTTCAAATAGCATCTGCCATAATATATCTACGTTCTATTTTATTACCTAGCTGCCAATGCATTTAGTTATTATTTGTTTTAGTAATAGCTTCAGAAATAACTGTGTGTATCAATTGTACAATTTATGTAACAAAATGGTTGCTATGCATCAAAATGTATGCAGTCACAAAAATACTGTTTGCAGGAACACACACATGTATCTGTGTTATCATAACATAAACTCCATGAATGTATAGGATGAACAAACCCTCATCATAACTAATAAATTGTAGATCTATAATTCATATATAATAAGCCAAAGTTCTGAATAAAACCCCTTTTTTTTACACAATATCAAAAAATAAAGGAAACCCATGGAGGATTCTGGGAAATTGAGTCCCTTGGCTCAGTTGTCATGGTGAGTTCCAAACATGATATAATGTCATCATAGAATGCTGGCAGTGCTCCAAGGACATCATAGCCGTGTCTCAATTCAACGGGTGCATCCTTCGGAGGACCCAGCCTACGCGGTTGACGTAGGACCCAGCCGACGTAGGCTGGACCGAGTGGCCTAGGAAATGAGATGGTCTAGTTTACAGAGCACCTCCTTTTTACGTCACTTGATACGTACTGTTCTGTTGCGCTCCAGAAGCCTGATAACAAATTACTCAACGAGCAAACTCAGCTGAAGAGGATCCAAAAACTTTACTTTTTTTGTTGAACCATTTATTGGAGATTACTGCCGGCGATGAAATAAATAGAATAAAGATGAAGCTGTTCCTTTGGCCACCAGTAATGTTACATTAGTTAGTTAACAAGTAATGAAGTATATATAGCTGATGTCATTTAATCATAGCATTTCCAATTTAAAATAAGTCTTAATCATTCTGTAATAGTACAAATATCTTTGTTTAACTAATCAACAAAAGCTCTTTTTTGCATAGAGTAGTTTTCTAATGTTATTATCTAGCTGTGATTTAAAACCGTTTATATTCTCCTTCTTCCCCTAAACCTATTAATATAATTAAAACAGAATTTACGACTGTTTAATGACCTAGAGATATCCTATGATTCCACTGTTATACTTCATGTTGCAAATAATGATTCAAACCTGAATAAATGAAATAAACAATGTATTTAATAATTAATATTCCATTTGTTTCATCTAACCTCAAAGTACAGGTGAGAATATATCCCTCCTGTCTGCAGCTTCATGTCTTCTATTATGAGAACTTCCATCACTAACACTGAGGAAATCCATCATGTCATTTAACATCACCAGCAGTAAAACAAATATCAAAGTGTGTTTATCAAGTTGTTTATTTGTATTCACATTCATTAGTGATTCCTCCGTTTGCTGCTGCTTTAAATCCACTCTGCTGCAGAGACCTCCCCTCTATTTATTTTTTAATAAACGTCACTCGTCACAAGCGCATCCTGGGATATGGTGGACTGCGGACGATACATCAGATGTATCCTCCAAATCAAGAAAAAGTGGGCCGCATTCGTCTGCCCCATTCAGAGGAGTCTTATCTTTTTTTTAATTGGAGGGAGAGGATAAATAGGTGCTGTAATCCATACAGCGTCACCAGCTCCAGGGTTGCAGCTATCATGAGCAACCATCACAGGCAGAAGAACAAGAAGGTTCTCCAGGAGGAATTTGAGGAACTCAAAGTGGCGCACATTGTCACTCAAGCTAAGCTCTCACAAGAGCTGCAGTTTGAGAAGGACAAGGACGCAGCTCTTCAGCAAGAACTTCAACAGCTGAGACTTTCCCCACCAAGCTAAGAGATGGGGAGGCAGATCCAGTGGACTCCGACAATCCTGAACGATATGGAGGAAGACATGGACTTCTGAAGAATGACTCATAAGACACTTTTTTACTGTTGTAATGTTTATATACGTGTTGTTTCAATAAAATAGGCTGTAAAGAGGCCTAATGACAATATATGGCCAGGGGGAGCTTATTGCAATGCAATTGCAAAAAACTGCGTTCATATTACAGATATACAGGTCTATAGGCGGTTTATTATATGAATGCATTAAAGTTACACCCAGGCGCAATGCATAGAGGGCTTAAGTCTAAGCGGTGCGCTCGTCATAACTTTAGTTTGGTCTTAACCTTCGGTTCTACTTCGGACATAAAGTTACGCCCAGTCTTACGCCCAGCTGGTGCACTGCACTCCAACAGCTGTGACGCTCCCCACCAAGCTACGAGATGGGGAGGCAGATCCGGTGGACTCATGGAATCCTGGACGATATGGAGGAAGACATGCTTCTGAAGAATGACTCACAACTAAAGAGTCACTAAAGCATTAAATAAAAAACCAAAAGAAAATATTTAATTGTTGATATGCAGACATAATCCACTTGTATTGGATCTACTGTTGACTTAATTTCAAAGAAAAACCTTTGAATCAGATTCAAAGTATCTAAGACTGAAAATATGTAATTTAGATTGAAATTGTTATTTCGTGCCGCAATTGGCCCTCAGGCCGTACATTGGATACCCCTGTTCTAAATTTTGCTTTTATTTTATACCATACACTTTGAAGAAGAGAGCCTCATTTAGCTGAGAGTGTGACTGCAGTCTGAGTTCACTCAACACAGAGTCGGAAGGGAGGAAGGGTTGGTTTGGAAATTGGCAAAAATCTGATGATTTTTGTTTTATAAATAAAGTTGCTGAAGCTAAACTATACCCTGTAAATGCAGCTTTTCTTTAGCATCACATTTGTCTTTTCCTAAATCCATTAAACAATGTTAATATCTTTGCACATTTTCCATCAAAGTCAAGGAGATTTTTTGTGTTTTGACCATCATACAGCAGCTCAGCTCTTGCGGTCCAGCCCTCTTGTTTCAGGTGCTTCCCCTTAACTCCAGATTTTGAGGATGTGTTAAACTAGCAGTCTACTCCCAAGCACTGAAAACGACATAAAGTTTAGGCAGAAAAGGATAAATGTTGCATAATGTGAATCACAATATTGCCTGCATCTAAAAATCCACTTCTTTTGCAGTGGTTAGCTTAACACACGTCCTGCATTAATAATTGCAGTGTTGGCTGTGGTGCACACAAGCTGTTGTGTTTACACGATGCTCAGAGGAGACATGCATGTTAATTGGTTTAGTACAGGGTGAGGCTTATATGATGCCAATGCAGTTATATTGACAGCTCATGTACTTGCAGAATCTTTGAGTTTGTAACATCATAGTAATATGCACTTAGTTGTTCTGGATTCAAGTGTCAACAAAAGGAAATGTAATGTCATGTTATTTATAGCCTTCTGGGCAGTGGTCGATAATGTTTTCACTTTAAGCCAGAGGTTGATAAGTTTATTTTGTGAAAGAAATGGCATCAAAGTACAGAATTGCCGGCTGACTACAATAGAGAAAAGTGGATAAGTGTACTTGTAAAAGGACATACATAGATTAGAATGAAGTAGACTGAATTATAATAGAAAAAATAAGAAGTATTCATTTGGACAGCATTTTGTTAAATAATGCCAAACTTCGATCATATCCTATATTTCCACTTCTAATTAACACATCAGCCAAATATCGCAAAGTCTTAAAGGTCAGTAGAGCAGAGAAGGATCTATTCAATCAAAGTATTTGAGAGCTAAGTGACCTGAAGAGTGTAGTACAGTAAAGTACTACTCTGTACAGTATGTCCTCCAGCACTGAGTACACTAGGAGGTGTAGTGAGGGGCAGGCGTACAGGTCTAAAATGCTGAGTAGTAGTCGGTGCTTGATATTTATGAGACGTGCTTTCTAACCGTTACACCATTCCCCTGATGAATTCCGTGTAAACAACCTACTGGAATATCCACTTTAGTAGTTTGCCAAATGTGTCAGTCACATACAAGCAGCTGGAGGCAGATAATGAGACCAATCCAAGGACACTAGTCATAACCGTACCACTTTAAGCAGACCTGAGGCTGTGTGTGTGTGTGTGTGTGTGTGTGTGTGTGTGTGTGTGTGTGTGTGTGTGTGTGTGTGTGTGTGTGTGTGTGTGTGTGTGTGTGTGTGTGTGTGTGAGAGAGAGAGATATGCAGGCATACACAGTTTCAAGTGTAAAGGCATGAGCGCACGTGTATCACACTGATACACTACCATGCATTACATTCATCATAGACCACTGCATTAATTCAATATTGTGTGTGTGTGTGTGTGTGTGTGTGTGTGTGTGTGTGTGTGTGTGTGTGTGTGTGTGTGTGTGTGTGTGTGTGTGTGTGTGTGTGTGTGTGTGTGTGTGTGTGTATGTGTGTGTGTGTGTGTGTGTGATTGTAAATCAAATTTTGAAGGCAATGCTTTTACTCATGTGCCGCATATCATCTGTTCAGCAGTTTGTAATACATAAAGATGTGTTTGCACCTCCAGAAAGAGAAAGAAATATGATGTGTGCACATCAAATTTATGTGATGGATTCATCTTATTATTCATCTTAGCCATGTGAAACTAATGTTCATCTGAGTGGAGATCAATCATGCCCTGTCTGAAGCTGGGTATACACACATTTAAGAAATGTTGTTTCAACAGCCATTGGACTATGCTAGACTCTTAATCTGTTTTTGAAGCTCTGCGGCAGGTTTAAGTTTCTTAGAGATCTGCAACGTTACCCAATACATTTCGCAATGATGCTAACAGCCATTGACACCTTTGTTCTAAAAAAAGAAAGCAAGTGTCTTAAATGGACTTACAAGGGGCTAGAAGATGTGGACAATGTGGCTGGGTCATTTTAAAGAGATAATGTGAAATAATGTGGTAAGCTATTTACGTTTTGGTGTATTGATTATACATTTGAAACGTTATGCCACAGAAGTATATAAAGGAGTCCACTTGAGGCGTTTCAGGCAGTGGGGGAGTGTGTGGGAGAGAAACTCCGTTTTGAAGGAACAAAGGGTTTTTTGCCTGTGCAGACCATTTACATGTACATAAATCTATATAACACACTACAGGAAAGGGAAAACCGAAACACAGTAGGGCATCTTTAAATAATCAACTTGATCCTGGATGCGGACTCTTTGCACAGATGCATCTACATCTGTTGTATGAACCTCTCTATATGGATATCTAGAGGTGAAGATCACATAAAATTTTAGATTTTGTGTTTGAAGCCCGCAAATATAATCTCGAGGCCCAAATATACAGGCGTTTAAAACACATTAATTCTACTTTGCATAACAATGCTTGATTCTGATTAGCTGGGAGGAGGGCATTAACCCGGCAGGTTGCCTTCTGACTTGTCGGTTGTACTTGCTGCTGACTGAGCACAGTGTCATCAAATAGTAGATCAATACGCCGCTTGTATGTGTTTCTATCACAGATGAGCTCCATTTTAAAAATAAACGTTGTTTAAAAAAGTTTCTAAAATGTGTCGGAAATCTATCAAAGGGTCAGTTGATACATAGTTTCACAAGCGCGATACAATGCATCAACTATGTATTAAACTAGTGATCAGATGCAGCCTTGTGTGGTTGCTATAGAAACTAATTAGCTACAGCTGAGCTAACGTTATTTACCGTAGTTCTAAATATTGCAGCGTTATAAAAATGGACAAATTCATTGTCATTTTTAATGTATTTGGAGTAGGGAAGACATTTGAGGACTGGTTAAAGAGCCAAGAGGACGACGGAATGACAAAAGCAAAAGACAAGGCCCAGGGTACCCGTTTCCGAGACCTGACAGATGAGGAGCTGCGTACAATTGAAGACGGGGCCCTTGAATCAAACACGAAAAAGGCAACTGCCTTCGCTATCAAGTGGAATCGAGTGGAAGAGCCTCCAGAAGGATAGACTGACAGTGACAACTGACCCGGACACCTGCAGCGCTGAAGAACTAAACAAATTGTGAAGACGTTTTTATTCTACAGTTCAAAGTAGGCAAGCCATACAGTGTGGCAACAATGACCGGCATCAGAGCCTCACTGAACCGTCATTTCTCAAGGTTCAATTTATATGCGGACAGTGAGTTTACCACCAGCAACAGGATGTTCAAATCCATCATGAAAACCCATCGAAAGAATGGCCAAGACAAGGCAAAACACCATCCCCACGTCACCGAGGCTGACCTGAAATTGCTGTGTGAATCCACAGCTTTCTCCCCAGACACCCCGTTAAGTCTCGTCTCCAAAGTTTGGTTTGGCCTCCAGCTTTGCTTGGTGAGGTGAGGCAGGGAGTTGACTGCGTCCTAATTTGCCATAAAAGCGGATGACACCGGGGATGAATATGTTAGTTTGTTGTTCAATCTGGAGACGAAGAACCACAAACATCCAAATGACCCAAACAAGGAAAACCTCCGAGGCGCAATGTATGCGGAGCCAGGCAACCCCAGATGTCCAGTCCTGAGCTTCAAAAAATATCTCGCCAGACGTCCGCCGGGTGTCACGGCCTTCTACCTCCATCCACTGAAGGACCCCCAACCAAATCTCTGCTACTCCACACAGCCAATGGGGAAGAACTACCTAGGGGACATGCTTCCACGATTGTCCAAAGCAGCTGTTCTGACCACCAGATACACCAACCACAGTCTTAGAAGCACGGCTGTCCGTCGTCCATCTGAGGCCGGACTGGAGTCCAGACAAATCATGTCTGTAACTGGACACAGGTAAACCTAAGCCTAGGTTATAAATCCATTGTGGTAATAATAACCTGAAGCCTACTGCAAATATACAGTTTTTATAAAAAAAAATGTGCAGGGGTGAATCCTGCAACCTTATCGTGGTGGAGAGGTTTGTGTGCCCCGATGAACCTGTGGGCTGTGTTGTCTGGAACATTGTGTTCCTGGTAGGGTCTCCCATGGCAAATTGGTCTCAGGTAAAGGGCCAGACTAAGATTGGTTCAAAAGACCTCATGGAAAACACACGTGAAAGCGAGGATACCCGGCCCGGAGGAAGCCCGGGGTCCCCTTCTGGAGCCAGGCCCAGAAGGAGGACTCGTCAGCGAGCGTCTGGTGGCCGGGCTTGCCACGGACCCCGGCCGGGCACAGCCCGAAAAAGCAACGTGGGCAACACCTCCGCTTCCACGTCCCGTGGGCCCACCACCTACGGTGACCTGCCAGAAGGGTGGCAGTGAAAACAGAGGGTCTCGACGGACTAGACGCAGGGGACGTGGAATGTCACCTCTCTGTGGGGGAAGGAGCCGGAGCTTGTGCGGGAGGTGAGCGTTACCAGTTGGATCTGGTGGGGCTCACCTCTACGCACAGCGTCGACTCTGGGAGCTTACTTCTTGATAGGGGTTGGACTCTATTCTTCTCCGGAGTTGCCCAAGGTGTGAGGCGCCGAGCAGGGTGTGGGGATACTCACAAGCCCCCGGTTGAGTGCCGCTTTGTTGGAGTTTAACCCAGAGGACGAGAGATTGCCTCCCTACGCCTGTGGGTTAATGGGGGGAAAACTCTGACTGTTGTGTGTGCTTATGCACCAAACAGTAGTTCAGAGTATTCGGCCTTCTTAGAGACCCTGAAAGAAGTCCTGTATGGGGCTCCTGAAGGGGACTCCTTAGTCTTGCTGGGAGACTTCAACGCACACGTGGGCAATGATGGAGACACTTGGAGGGGTGCGATTGGGAGGAACGGCCCCCCTGATCTGAACCGGAGTGGTGGTTTGTTACTGAACTTCTGTGCTAGTCATGGATTGGCCATAACAAACACCATGTTCAAACATAAGGATGCTCATAAGTGTACGTGGTACCAGAGCACCCTAGGCAGAATGTCCATGATCGATTTTGTTATCATATTATCGGACCTGAGGCCGCATGTTTTGGACACTCGGGTGAAGAGAGGGGCGGAGTTGTCAACTGATCACCATCTGGTGGTGAGTTGGGTCGAGTGGCAGGGGAAGCCTCTGGACAGACCTGGTAAGCCGAAACGTGTAGTGCGGGTGAACTGGGAACGTCTGGAGGAGTCCCAAGTCCAGGAGGCCTTCAACTCACACCTCCGGTGGAGCTTTTCAGGCATCCCTGTGGAGGCTGGGGACATTGAACCAGAGTGGGCGGTGTTCAAAGCCTCCATTGCCGAAGCTGCGGCGGGGAGCTGTGGTCTCAAGGTCTTAGGTGCCTCAAGGGGCGGTAACCCTCGAACCTCCTGGTGGACACCGGTGGTCAGGGAAGCCGTCCGACTGAAGAAGGAGGCCTTCCGGGATATGTTATCCCTGGGTACTCCTGACGCAGTTGCAAGGTATCGACGTGCCCGAAAGGAAGCAGCCTCAGCCGTGGCCTAGGCAAAGCAGCGGGTGTGGGAGAAGTTCGGAAAAGCCATGGAGAAGGACTTTCGGTCGGCACCAAAGTTGTTCTGGAAATCCGTCCGACACCTCAGGAGGGGGAAGCAGGGAACCATCCAAGCTGTGTACAGTAAGGATGGGACGCTGTTACCCTCAACTGATAGTATGTTAGGGCGGTGGAAGGAACACTTTGAGGAACTCCTGAATCCGACAACTCCGCCCTCTATGTTAGAGGCAGAGCTGGAGTATGAAGGGGGATCAACTCCAATCTCACGGGGGGAAGTCACTGAGGTAGATAAACAGCTCCACAGTGGCAAAGCCCCAGGGGTGGATGAGATCCACCCAGAAATGCTGAAGGCTCTGGGTGTTGAGGGACTGTCATGGTTGACACATCTCATCAACATTGCGTGGAAGTCGGACACAGTACCGAAGGAGTGGCAGACCGGGGTGGTGGTTCCCCTTTTTAAAAAGGGGGATCAGAGGGTGTGTGCCAATTACAGAGGCATCACACTACTCAGCCTCCCCGGGAAAGTCTACTCTAAGGTGCTGGAAAGGAGGGTCCGGCCGATTGTCGAACCTCAGATTGAAGAGGATCAAATCGGTTTTCGTCGTGGTCGTGGAACGACGGACCAGCTTTTCACTCTCGCAAGGATCCTGGAGGGGGCCTGGGAGTACGCTCATCCGGTCTACATGTGCTTTGTGGATTTGGAGAAGGCGTATGACCGGGTTCCCAGGGAGATACTGTGGGAGGTGCTGCGGGAGTATGGGGTGAGGGGGTCTCTATTCAGGGCCATCCAATCTCTGTACTCTCAAAGCGAGAGCTGTGTCCGGGTTCTCGGTAGCACGTCGGACCGATTTCCAGTGAGGGTTGGCCTCCTCCAGGGCTGCGCTTTGTCACCAATCCCGTTTGTGATATTCATGGACAGGATTTCAAGGCGTAGTCGTTGGGGAGGGGGTCTGCAGTTTGGTGGGCTAAGGATTGCACCTCTGCTTTTTGCAGATGATGTGGTCCTAATGGCTTCATCGGTCTGTGACCTTCAGCACTCACTGGATCGGTTCGCGGCCGAGTGTGAAGCAGCTGAGATGAGGATCAGCACCTCCAAATCAGAGGCCATGGTTCTCAGCAGGGAAACCGATGGACTGTCCACTCCAAGTAAGGAATGAAGCCTTACCCCAAGTGAAGGAGTTCAAGTATCTCGGGGTCTTGTTCTCAAGTGAGGGAACAATGGAGCGTGAGATGGGCCGGAGAATCGAAGCAGCGGGAGTGGTACTGCAGTCGCTTTACCGCACCATTGTGACGAAAAGAGAGCTGAGCCAGAAGGCAAAGCTCTCTGTGTCTATCGGGCCATCTTCGTTCCTACCCTCACCTATGGTCATGAAGGATGGGTCATGACCGAAAGAACGAGAGCGCGGACACAAGCGGCCGAAATGGGATTTCTCCGCAGGGTGGCTGGCATCTCCCTTTGGGATAAGGTGAGAAGTTCAGTCATCCGGGAGGGATTTGGAGTAGAACCGCTGCTCCTTCATGTTGAAAGGAGCCAGTTGAGGTGGTTCGGGCACCTAGTGAGGATGCCACCTGGGCACCTCCCTAGGGAGGTGTTCCAGGCACGTCCAGCTGGGAAGAGACCGAGGGGTAGACCTAGGACCAGATGGAGGGATTATATCTCTTCGCTGGCCTGGGAGCGCCTTGGAATCCCCCAGTCAGAGCTGGTTGATGTGGCCAGGGAAAAGAAAGTTTGGGGCTCTCTGCTGGAGCTGTTACCTCCGCGACCGTGATGGAAAAGCGGGAGAAGATGGATGCACGTGTGAGTATGTACTGGGCGCCATCCAACACAGACAACAAAGTTTGGAGTCGGGTGTTGTCCGCACCCCAGCAGTCCTCCGCAGCAACCATGGTCTCTCCCCCCAAAGCTGTGCAATCCTCTCGGCCTACCTCGTCCGATTCATCTTTCTCTTCCATGAATTTCCCTATGCCCTTCTTTATGTCTCATTTTACCATCAATGGGAAAGTCCAGTTTAATACACATAAATGAATCGCCTGAAGAATATTAATTCTCTTGTATAGCCTATAGGCAATTTATTAATTTGAGTTTGAGTGTATCGAACTAAAATAGCTCAAATAAAATGGCTAAATAATTTTGTTATAAATGTATTGCAAATAAAAATGATTTGGAATAAGGAATGCATGTTTGATCGATCGTAATTAAAGGGGACTACTTTTTTAGGGAGATGAACTCAAACAGAGTATACATTTAATAAGCATGTAATACCAATAAGAAAAAGCATGATTATAAAAGTACTTGAATTGTTTTATTATGTTGGCAAGCAAGAAGTACAATAAACGAGATAAACACCTCAAGGCAGGGCAAGAAACAGTTTGATATGCCCGGCTCGTGGAAGGTTACCACCGTCCACGAGCCGGGCATATCAAACTGTTTATTGCCCTGCCTTGAGGTGATTTTCCCTTACGTATCCAAGTGTGTGTGTATGTAAACTCACGGCTGTCCTTCAGGGGTGTTTTCAGGTATGGCGATGGTGAAGGAAGCGTTGGTGAACTGTGGGGGTCGGGCCCCTGCCACCACAGAGACGACCACAGGAGCGCTGCGGCTCCCAAGCCGGTCAGCAGCCACCACTGTCAGCAGGTACTCCCTGTCCCGCTGCAGGGGGAGGCCAGTGGTCCGCACCTGGCCATTCTTCCTGTCGACCTCGAAACGACCTTCACCGCCTGCCGACAAAAGCAACACATCTACTGATTACATTACAAGGATTCCTCGGTCCAAATCAATGGCAGTTTGTTTAATTTCTAAATGTTCAACATTTTTTTTAGAAATGCTATGATCTAAATCACTGGCAGTGTTGAGGATTAATGAAATGCATGTCCCCGTTTTACTATTTATTATCTTTAGGCAAAACATTAATTATATCTGTTTTTATTTTACCATAGCTTCTCCACTGTAAACATACTCTCTTTAATTATTCTCTGACAGGTAAAAAGATAGGCCACATTTTAGAGAACTGTTAAAGCTGCTCATACTGTCCAAAGAGCAGCAGGTTAAAGAGTGTTTGAGTTGTTGTGCTGCACACAGATGGTAAAAATTAAAAGATAAGGAAGGTGAAAAACGTTGGGTATCCATCTATTTTATTTTTTATGTATAACCTGCCAACTAATATGCACATTTAATATATGTTGGCACGTTAACATTTTATGATATATTTTGTTATACTCTTACATCACATGTACATAGTGCATGTTATATTTTTCAATTTCAAACTAATAAAACAAATATTATCCCTATAACAGATTTGTTGAAGTTCAACTTCAAATTGGACTTGCAATAGAAGAAAGACATATATTTTAAATCAGATAATTGTAGGGTAACAAAAAGTGTCAAATGTGAACTTTTTTACTACAACTTGTGTTTTTGTATATTGTTACGTTTTTTAAATCTTTTATCTCACATGTTTCTTTAACTTCTTTTGTTCATATAACGCCTTCTAGGGCAAAAAGAAACTAGTGTCTGCCATATGTTTGTCTGTGATGAGCTATGGAGATGTGGTTTATAGAAATGAATCGTCTCAGTGTATTCACTCTTTTTTACAAACCTCAAAAACTCAGAGCTGGTTTATTTAAAACGACTCTAAACGACTTTGAAGAAGGCGCTGTGTGTGTAAAGGCTTTGGCTGATCTTTTTATGACTGTTACTGGGTTATGATTGTTTTAAGTTGTCTGTAACGGTGCTGCTGCCTATCTTGGGCCAGGATTCTCTTGTAAAAGAGATGTTTAATCTCAATGAGACTTATCCTGGTAAAATAAAGGCATTTATTTAAAAAGAAATGTTTTAAAATAGCTGTGCATATAATTCAATCATATTTATTAGCAGAATGGTGCCAAGTAGCACCTTTGAATCTGCATAGATTGTGATTTTTCTTCTTCCAGACTTCTCACTGTGGTTCCAATTTGAGAAAGTCTTTTGGCATAAAATGAAATACTAGCAAGATACATAATGGCCCTGTGGACACATAACAGACTGCTTAGGTTTCATGTCAGAGTCCAGCCGTGCAAGAAGACTACAAGGCGAGAGTCTGTTTAAAATATGCCGCCTCAGAAGCCGTCAAAAATATTGTAAATTCATGCTGGGCGAGCGCCAATTAAGCGCTTTAAATGACTGGACAGTCAATTTTCCAAGTTGTTGAAATGTGAGATACAAAGAACAGAGAGACTGGGATGTTAAAATTAATTAACTGTATGTCATAAAAGTCATATCATGCCCTGTTATTTTAACAGGGCATGATATGACTTTTATCCAAACCTTTGTAAATGTAATGAAGTGTAGGGGATTCTATGGAAATACTGACACAAAATGATTCAACCAACAACCATTACAACTGTCCATGCAGCCTGTTGCAGTAGCTCCTGCTGGATTTCTATTATTTTCATTTTCAGCTTTCTTATTTCATCTCACTTCTCAGTTTTCTGTTAATCATTTTTACTAGTAACTTATTATGGTGTGTCCTCTCTATACTTTGTTGTAAAAAGAGATTTTGTAGTTTGTTTTGACGTTGAGTTGATCTCCCTGTCTGTACTGTATCCCACACAGAAGATGAAAACTAAGTGATTTTTATTTTTGTTTTTGCCTTCATGCCACTGTTGCATAGCAACCACATGGCTGGCTCGTTTACACCAGTGTGATGGCCAGAACCACGGAGTTAAGCAATTACACTGCACGCTCACCTCCAATTGTTAGGATCTCAGTTTCTGTATTCATAGTTTACTGTTTTATTTTGAAATGTGTCTTGTTTTGTCACTTCCTGTCTTGTCTTGTTTATTTCCTGTCTTGTCTACTTTAATTCCTGTCTTTAATTTCTCTCCTGTGTGATTGTCTGATCATGCTCACCTGTTGCCCCTGTGTTTCACCTCTCCCTTCCCAGCTGTGTCTTGTGTTGTGATTACCCTCCTCTGTATTTAGTGTGGTCTTTCCTTTGTGTTTTTTGTTGCGTCGTCGTAGTTGTTTGCCGTTTCCACGTGACATTTTGCACCTCCCTTTTTCAGCGGTTTGTCTACCTTTTTCTGCATTCTTGTTATCAGCTTTTTTACCAATAAAAGCTCGCCTTTTGTTATACACTTTGTACCCTTGTCTCCTCTATTAGTTCTGCGCTTGGGTCCTTTCCCCAATCCTGACAGTACGATGCAACCAAAAGATGGACCAAGCAGAGAGCCTCTATGAGGTAACATATAATTTAACTTGCCTGAAAAATGACTGTCGGTTCGCCTCCAGTACAGAGGAGAGGCGTGCCATCATGGCAATGGCATGCATGGAGATACATTTGAGGCCATGGCTAAGGGACTTATTACCAGAGTGGGTAGAGGAGTTTTTTGGTAGCTGTGAGGCAAAACCTGTTTCCCGACCTGCTAGCCCCAGGCATGCTAGCTCCCTGCCTGACACAGCTCCCAACATGGAAACCTTATGTGGAGCCTTTTATTGGCTCCCGCGTGGCGTTTGGAGGTCCTGCGGAGCCTGCGACAGTCCACTAAGGGATGCAAGCCACGTGACCAGCCCGTGCTCCTGCAGCTAAGCCTCTTGCAGCCATGCTTCCAGCTCAAGCTTTGGCCCTAGCAGCCGCGTTCCCAGCTGCAGCTCCGGCCCTAGATGCCATGACTCCAAGCCCAGCCCTTGCCGCCATGCTCCCAGCTGCTGTCAGGCCCACTCGAGCTACTGCTGTCCTGTCCTCGGCCCGGCCCACTCGAGCTACTGCTGTCCTGTCCTCGGCCCAGCCCACTCCAGTCCCACCTACCCTGTCAGCGGCCCGGCCGACTCCAGTCCTGCCTGCCCTGTCGGTGGCACGGCCGACTCCAGTCCCGCCTGTCCGGTCGCCTGTCCGGTCGACTCCAGCCTCGGCTGTCCAGTCGACTCCAGCCTCGCCTGTCCAGTCGACTCCATCATCTCCAGTCTCATTGCGGGTCCTGCTGAGTTCTGATCCTGAGCGGTCCCGCAGCTCTCCAGGCCGCCCTCCAGAGGGCTCCCACCGCTGCCTACGCCGGCCTCCTGCCCGTCCTCCAGTGGGATATTACCACTGCCTATGCCGGCCCTCTGCCCGTCCTCCAGAGGGGTCCCATCACGGGTTCCGCCGCCCTAAGGCCCGACCTCCAGCCCTGTCTCGCCGTCCTCGAGCCCGACCTCCAGAGGCGTCTTGCCATCCTCCAGCCCGTCCTCCAGAGTGCGCCCGCCGTGGCCTCCATCACGGCCTCCGCCCTCCTGCCCAGCCGCCGGAGTGTACCCACCGCGGCCTCCATCGCCCTCCTGCCCGGCCCCCAGAGTGTCCCAGCCGCGGCCTCTGTAGCACTCCTGGCCGTCCTCCTGAGTTCCCCCGCCATGGCCTCCGGCTCCGTCTTTGGCCCCGCCTTTTTCTCGACTTCGGCCCCGTCTTTGCCCCTGTCTCCGGCCCCCAGTGTTCCTTCGCCGTGACCAACGCCCCTGTCTCTGGGGCCTCACAGCTTCTGCCTTGCTCCCGGCCCGTCCGCTCATTTCAGTTGAAGTCAACAATTATCATTACACGTTTGATTCCACTAGTAAACTGTTTGTTTGCTTTAAACCTGACATTTTAGTTTATTTGCACACGTTTTGTTTGTATTAAAAATGTTCTTTGTATTTGAGTTACAATGGTTGTTGGGAGAGGTTACTTCCTGGTTCAACAAAAGGCGTGTTTGTGGGCTGAAGACTGCATGCAGCCAATTGGAACAGATTGGGACAAACCCTTTGCTCGATATGAAACCGTTTTTTTTGGGTTAAATGTCAATGTCTTTTTGTATTCTGTTTATCTTAATCACCCCTTGTTTTCTATTTTGTTTTGCAAAGCAACTATGTTCCCATGTGGCATGTCGGTTTGTTCAATTAACACCTGTTCAGCTGCGGTAATATTTAAAAGAGACTTTTTTTGTTAACCTCTTGTATAGTACTTATTAGTATTTCTTGGTTTATCATTTTTATTTGTGGGTAAATAAAAAAAAAAACAGTTTCTTAAAACAACTTCTGTGTTGCCTAATTGCTTGATTCCATTACAACAGGGAAAAGCTAGCCACGCTAAAGCTGGCTAGCATGGTGGTCGGAACAACAGCTCTGAAATCTGTAGAAGGACACAGAGGATGCAGGATAAACGAGACAGAGGAGGAGTGCTGGGACCATATTTTAGATGAGTCTCTCATCATTGGCAACATAAGATCGCTGGCTAATGGGAAGGGTTAAGCTAACAGCGTTAGCTAACGATCAGACAAAATATCTGGAGTGTAGTTTAATGTGCTGGGAACAAGGCTGCACTAAGATATATGTATATAAACATATATATATATATATATATATATATCCATCCCATCCATCCATCTTCTCCTGCTTTTCCGTCAGGGTCGCGGAGGTAACAGCTCCAGCAGAGAGCCCCAAACTTCTCGTTCCCTGGCCACATCAACCAGCTCTGACTGGGGGATTCCAAGATGCTCCCAGGCCAGCGAAGAGATATAATCCCTCCACCTGGTCCTAGGTCTACCCCTCGGTCTCTTCCCAGCTGGACGTGCCTGGAACACCTCCCTATGGAGGCGCCAAGGTGGCATCCTCACTAGGTGCCCGAACCACCTCAACTGGCTCCTTTCACCGCGAAGGAGCAGCGGTTCTACTCCGAGTCCCTCCCGGATGACTAAACTTCTGACCTTATCCCTAAGGGAGATGCCAGCCACCCTGCGGAGAAATCCCATTTCAGCCGCTTGTATCCGCGATCTCGTTCTTTCGGTCATGACCCATCCTTCATGACTATAGCTGAGAGTAGGAACGAAGATGGCCCGGTAGACAGAGAGCTTTGCCTTCTGGCTCAGCTCTCTTTTCGTCACAATGGTGCGGAAAAGCGACTGCAGTACCGCTCCCGCTGCTTCGATTCTCCGGCCCAACTCACGCTCCATTGTTCCCTCACTCGAGAACAAGACCCCGAGATATTTGAACTCCTTCACTTGGGGTAAGGCTTCATTCCCTACCTGGAGTGGACAGTCCATCGGTTTCCTGCTGAGAACAATGGCCTCTGATTTGGAGGTACTGATCCTCATCCCAGCCGCTTCACACTCGGCTGAGTGCTGAAGGTCACAGACCGATGAATCCATTAGGGCGAAAACCGCATTGTTCACATCATCTGCAAAAAGCAGTGGTGCAATCCTTAGCCCACCAAACTGCAGACCCCCTCCCCAGAGACTACGCCTAGAAATCCTGTCCATGAATATCACAAACAGGATTGGTGACAAAGCGCAGCCCTCGCGGAGGCCAACCCTCACTGGAAATCGGTCCGACGTGCTACCGAGAACCAGGACACAGCTCTCGCTTTGAGATTGGGTGGCCCTGAGTAGAAACCCCCTCACCCCATACTCCCGCAGCACCTCCCACAGTATCTCTCTGGGAACCCGGTCATACGCCTTATCCAAATCCACAAAGCACATGTAGACCGGATGAGCGTACTCCCTGGCCCCCTCCAGGATCCTTGCTGAGAGTGAAAAGCTGGTCCGTCGTTTCACGACCAGGACGCAAACCGCATTGTTCCTCTTCAATCTGATGTTCGACAATCGGTCGGACCCTCCTTTCCAGCACCTTAGAGTAAACTTTCCCGAGGAGGCTGAGTAATGTGATGCCTCTGTAATTGGCACACACCCTCTGGTCCCCCTTTTTAAAAAGAGGAACCACCACCCCGGTCTGCCACTCCTTCGGTACTGTTTCCGATTTCCACGCAATGTTGATGAGACGTGTCAACAATGACAATCCCTCAACACCCAGAGCCTTCAGCATTTCTGGGTGGATCTCATCCACCCCTGGGGCTTTGCCACTGTGGAGCTGTTTAACTACCTCAGTGACTTCCCCCCGTGAGATTGGAGTTGATCCCCCTTCATACTCCAGCTCCGCCTCTAACATAGAGGGCGGAGTTGTCGGATTCAGGAGTTCCTCAAAGTGTTCCTTCCACCGCCCTAACACACTATCAGTTGAGGTCAACAGCGCCCCATCCTTACTGTACACAGCTTGGTTAGTTCCCTGCTTTCCACTCCTGAGGTGTCGGACGGTTTTCCAGAACAACTTTGGTGCCGACCGAAAGTCCTTCTCCATGGCTTCTCCGAACTTCTCCCACACCTGCTGCTTTGCCTCGGCCACGGCTGAGGCTGCTGCCATTCGGGCCCGTCGATACCTTGCAACTGCGTCAGGAGTATCCAGGGATAACATATCCCGGAAGGCCTCCTTCTTCAGTCGGACGGCTTCCCTGACCACCGGTGTCCACCAGAAGGTTCGAGTGTTACCGCCCCTTGAGGCACCTAAGACCTTGAGACCACAGCTCCCCGCCGCAGCTTCGGAAATGGAGGCTTTGAACACCGCCCACTCAATGTCCCCAGCCTCCAGAGGGATGCCTGAAAAGCTCCGCCCGAGGTGTGAGTTGAAGGCCTCCTGGACTTGGGACTCCTCCAGACGTTCCCAGTTCACCCGCACTACACTATCCTATATATATATACAGGATAGACTAGAGCCAGAGCCGAAGAAAATAGGACCTTTTTCGGAAAAATGGCTCCAAGATGTGCAGTGGCTTGAAGCTAGTGATGAACGCACTGTGATGCAAAAGTTGCCGCTCACATCCACCTCTAACTGACAAAACAGGTGCCTTTTATAAAGGCTCAAAGAATTTCAACCATCGTTTATTTGACACACATGAAAAGAGCAAGGAGCACACGAATGTAGCGCAAGCCATTGCTAATAAACAAGTTAGCCGAGAAGAAATGTCCAGTCGCACACTTATCCGATGGCGAGACAACTGACGAGACAAGCTGAATGAAGAACAGTTGCAAGCTCTGTTTAATATTTTTCTCCTTGCCTTCCTTAAAGCTAAAGACGCATGTCTTCCTATTCTGAGGATGCTCCTTTACTGAAGCGGCTAGGTGTAAATGTCGGAGGTGCATATCATTCACTTAAAGGGGGCGCAGGGATCATGCAGAGAATCGCTCACACCATCAGCGGGGAGTTACGAGCCAAGTTGCAGTCTGCTGATTTTTGGGGGCTGCTTTTTGATGGATCTGAGGACATCACAAAAACTGAGCAGGAAATTGTTTACATTTTGTCCAGCAACGGACAGTTTACCTCAGACTTGATTGAACTGGGTGCTGACTGAATGGCTCAGGCCATAACAGACGGACTTGTGAAACTTTTCCAGGACACAGGCTTGGATGATTGGACAACAAAGTTGGTCGCTGTATGCACAGATGGGGCTGCTGTCAACGTCGGTGTGTACAACGGCGTTGTGCCAAAACTCCGGCAACTTGTTATGGTTGGAGACTCCCTTGTGCACATTCTGTGCACCACACACACACTGGAGAATTGCGCAAAATCAGCTGATCCCAACGTTCCTTACTGTGAGACATGTAATCGCTCTGTGGTCAAGCTGCTGCAGTTTTAATTACAAAAAGGTGGAGCAAAAATAACTGCTGCACTGAAGAAGCTGTGTGAAGAAAATGGGATCTCCTTTGTGAAACTGGGTAAGTTTCATAATACCAGATGATCGGCCTGGAGGCATGAAATACTGTTAAAAATATCAAGACTGTTGCCAGCCATTAAAATGCAACTGGCTACGAGTGATAACAGTGACTTGCAGCATATCTGCACAGAGCGTTTTCAGTGCTTTCTGTCAAACATGCTTGACATTGGCAACATTTTGAAGACCACATCCATTAGGTGTCAGAAGGAAAAGCGGACCATTGGAAAATGTAAGGATGAACTCATTGTGGCCATTGGGCAATTCACACTTCTGCTTGATGGTGAAGGCCACAGGGCACACTGTTTCTAATGCTGATGCTGACAGAGACAATACAAACTTACTCAGGGGGTTAATTCAAGAGTTTGAAATCAGATATGACTCCCTTAAGTCACATGATCATTTCTTGGTATTTGATCCTTCAACATGGCCTCAGGAAATGCAAGACCTCCACAGTTTTGGAAACCCAACAGTTTGCAGTATTCTCAGGAAATATGAGGCCACCTTGCAACTTGACAAAGACAACACTGCGACAGAATGGATGCGCTTAAAGCAGGCAGGAAAAAGCCTGGGAGCCTCTTCTGTGTATGATTTGGTCCAAATAGTAAAGACAAGTAACCCAGATGCTTACTCCAACATCAACAAGGTGGTTAAGCTGTAACTTACACTGCCTTTGAGCAGCGCAGCTTGTGAGAGGGGATTCTCACATCTCAACATAATAAAAACAAAGTACAGATCTCGTCTGTCACATGCTCGTCTCTCAGCCCTGATGCACATCCTGTCAAAGCATACCACAGAGACATTTGACACAAAGCAAACTGTTGACCTGTGGATGGAGACAGCTAATCAAAGGCTCAACCAAGGACAGGAGGTGCAGCATCATCTACCATGCAGGAAGCAGAGGAAAGTGGGGGCGACACTGAGGAGGACAGTGAGGAAGACTGCACTTATTAAGACCAAGATTCTGCATTATGAAACATTTATATTAAAGGTATTGACAATGGTACATGAATTCCTTTTGAATTACACACACCAACAATGAAACACTAATAAATAGCTAAGCAAACTATTGATTTAATTCAGACTCATTTTTAAATGGGAACATCCATAGTAAATGTCCATGAGGTTTTGTATTAAATGAATGTAATGACTTAGAATAACCGGTAAAATGTTATGGAAGCAAGTGTACTTAAGTAATAAAACCCTTCATATCATAGAGGCTGACATCTTGAAGCTTAATATTTAAACAGGGTTTTTCTTTTGTCACATAATGTTTGAAAAAATATTGACATAGCAAAAAAACAAATGTGATGGGTGAGCATTCAAGCGTTGGGCGTATGGCATGCCATACCATACCATTCTTCCATAACCCTGAAGTACGGAATATACATGTTAAATGATTGAGCATGCAGGGGAAGTGCTGAACAATGACCTACCATCAGATAGGAAATACTCGACTTCACCGTTGTTCCCTTCATCTCCGTCCTGAGCGTGAAGCTTGTAGACCAGCGAGCCTGCGGGGGCGTCGGGGGAAACCACAGCCAGGTATGGAGCTGGAATCATGCTCCATTCTGGGATATTATCATTTACATCTGTCACTGTCAGCTCCACTCTGACCAAGTACCACTCTGGACCTGTAGAGAGAGAAAGGAAACAGTGAGTATTAGGGTTTAGTGTTGGACCAAATTCAAACAGATACCATATTGCTGTTGAAGAGATATTTCAAGTCCATGTAAATAAATATGTTGTTGGTTTCCAAGGCTAAGATTAAACTTCACAAACACAACATTGCAACACACCTACTGTATAAATGGTTGTAGAAAACAAATGGTTGGGCATTTCATAACCAAAGTGAATCTCTGAAAGCATGCACATTTCAGAAAAGCCGCCTACCTCACTACAGTATTACACTACCTCAGCATTAAGGCACAATTCATCTGAATTTAATGAAAATCACAACAGGGAATATATTCAAAACACATGTATTCAAACACCAAAATTGTTTGGTACAGATCTTCTTAAAAAATCATACCTTGATTATATTAAAAAGCAATTAGTTATGTTCTACTCAGCGTGATCTATATTTTAACATGCACATTTTTTTTGTGTTTGTTTAACAGTGGATGTACAGTTATATTATATCAAAACAATACATTTGTGAAATGAGTCAGAATCAACTGAGCTTTCCCACATTGTTCTGCTAGGAAAATGCACAACTGCTGGTGACAGATTTAGACAAAGAGTGAATGTTGTTGTGTGCCATGGTTTCTTTTTCACTGTTCTTTTCTGTCAGCCCGACAACTTTTCAAGCGGAGAAAAACCCTGTGACAGTCAGCCAGCCCGCTGTGTTACTCCAGGAAAACACACTTAGATTACTACAGCCAGTATAGACTAGCAAACTAAAGTAGCAGTGTTGCCAGCTCGGAATTAATATGTCTAAAAACACCAGTGCCAACCAGAAGAGTGGAGGGGGCAAATTGCACAGGTCTAAAACTTACTGGTGCAAGTAATACGTATCAGGGCGGCATGTCGCTGACAAGAACCATAAGTAATGTTTCCCTGTAGTTAAGCAAACCTTTGCTAATCCAAATAATGCAACTTAAAGCAACAGTGGTACTCCAATGTATTGCTTGACTACAACAACATGAATAGTTGGAAAATATTTTGATAATCAATATGTATTTTTAAGGAAAAATTGGCTGCCACTAGGTTCTTCCATTTGTGGAATGTTTGCCGCATAACATAGATACATTTAAATCAATAATATGGCTAATTGTCTGTGGGTTCAGCAAACCAATCCATTTGACCATAGATTTTACTAGAAATTGTTGTTTTTTTTCACAAAATATTCTTGACACAACCCAACATTTCATCCAATGAAAATAAATCAGTGATTCATTCTACATATACTGTATTTGCAATGTTGTTGCAGTCCAACCCACTGGAAATGGCAGCTGAGTTATTCAAACACAAAACTTGTATCTTCATCATCATGGATCATGCGTAACATGATGCTGTTATTGATGTATCATGCATGAGGCCGATTCATCACTAATTCATTTTGATAAAGATACCGTCATGCATGCTTTCATACACATCCCCATTGAAGAGCAATTCCTCTCTTTGAGACGCATGCACCAAACAGATGCATATACACACACACACACACATACACACACACACACACACACACACACACACACACACACACACACACACACACACACACACACACACACACACACACACACACACACACACACACACTTTTTTTGAATATGATTGCTGGTCTATTTAATGTTACTTAACGATGCTGCCAACCTTGTGCTATACAGAACTCAACAATCCACTAAACTTTACCAGCTATTGACGTTATACATTTTCCTTTCAGTTATTCAATTATTAATCAGTTTTAAATTGATTGATATCTTTCTGCGGATTAATATGACTGCACATAGTCCCTCAATCAGATCAACCTTAGCAATGATCTGATATTGTGAAAGAGCAGACCACTGAATGTCCAAACTGACTTCAGAATAGAGTATTTAACTAAGCCGTCCAATAATGATGGGTAATATTCATCATCTGTCCTTGTTCAGCCATCACTTAATAAGTTTAGCACTATTACAGTGCCACCGTTTTGTTGTATAACCATTCCAAATAAGAATCACTCATTCTCTGTTTAAAGGGAGATAAACTGACACTACAGAGAGCAATCCTTTGGCTCCAGCCCTGAAAGCACTCCTTTGCTCCCCTGCTGATATCAGTAAACACTGTTGTCGTGCTGTGTGTGTGTGTGTGTGTGTGTGTGTGTGTGTGTGTGTGTGTGTGTGTGTGTGTGTGTGTGTGTGTGTGTGTGTGTGTGTGTGTGTGTGTGTGTGTGTGTGTGTGTGTGTGTGTGTGTGTGTGTGTGTGTGTGTGTGTGTGTGTGTGCTGATGAGGTATTGGGATCTTAGAATTTCCACAGTGTCAATATGATTGCTGTTTACTAAGGCTGCAGATAGCGCAGCACTGATTATAATTGCTAGTTGAGATGTGGAGATGGCCTCCTCTCAGTTTCCACTGCGCGTTGTCCACACTATACATTCGGGATAGAGATAAAGGGAGATGACATGAATAGAAACCAGCGTAATTGGATGAGAACAGGTGAGAAGGAAAATACTGGATGACTTCCATGCTGGGGTTTTATTATTTGTAATGGTATAACATTCATTTTTGCTACTTTGCTCAACCACTTGTTGCACAAAACTTGAATTCTTCCAAGGACTGTTATTTGCCAAGTCCCCAACAGCAGCACCGTAGGTGCGACGGCTGAAATGCATAACATAATGCTTTTCACATAATTTAACGTACATAAAACAATCTAAGAAATAATGTTAAAATAGATATTTGTATTAAGTCATCTCTGTAATAAGCAAGATTATGTGCAGTGAGCAGTTTTTGATAGTAAAAGGAACTCTTTCAGGGTGAACCGTATCATGATTCACTGGTTTGGGTTCTTTAGGCTGTAATGTCCGGTTTGTCGCACATTATCCCTTACATTTCAAATTCTCAGACTTTAATAAAAGACATAGTTAGTAGGGAGAGAAAAAAAAAATATATCTGTTTTGACTGTAGAGTGAAAAAGAAAATGGGAGCAGAAGAAAAATACATATCTTCAGAATAAGAGCATTCAACCGAATAATTTACAGCATGGTAAGAGGGCCAAGTTGTGTCGCAGGAACCGGATTAGGAGTGAAAGGCAGAGGTGGAGAAATTACCCTGGGATTGTTAGAAAACCAGCACAACAACAAAAAGTGGAAGATGGTAGTATTAAGAAGAGAACACAATGAGCAAGCAATTGCATAAATCAATGGCATTAGAGAACAGGGGGAGCAAGGGAACGTTTGAAAGAAAAACATAAGCAGACTTCAAAAGAGGACACAAGAGCAAAATTAACCAGCCACATCTTAAGAAAAAAACATAGCTCTGCACTTGACTCTGGGGTTCAACCCATGTATTTGCTGATGATCTCTCTCTGTATCTCCATCTATCCGTCTCGCCCCCTCCCCGTGGTCGTAGCAGATTCAGAATTAATTGGCAAAAGGACAATGCAGCTTTGGGGAAGAAGGGACGGCATTACCCAGATAATAAATCACCGGGCTAATATACAGAGCACTATGCCAAAATGAATCTTTCAGACACACACACAGACACAGACACAGACACACATACAGACACACACACAAACACACACACACACACACACACACACACACACACACACACACACACACACACACACACACACACACACACACACACACACACACACACACACACACACACCTTTCTGGCTAATAACAATCATCAGTGGATTAGTGTCTAATAAAGGACCATAGGGAGAGACAGCTTGGTGCTACTGCCATCCCTCACACTAATGCAACCCACTGGATGTAATGATATGTTGCAATCCCAAGAAAAAGTGGGCCCCGCACTCACTAATAATGCAACAGAAGGCTTTTCCACGCCGACAGGCCTCATTCGCTCAGTAGGTTGCAGTCTGAGTGTCCCTACATGTTGTGTTTCCTCACAGCCCTTTCTTGTTATCTTGTTCTCAGAGCACATATGGGCAGTATGTGCAGAGTCCTGGGACCTAATTCACATTGAATTATGTTATTGGTTGTTTTGTGAAGAAAGTATGCAATAAAGGTGTCATTATTTATGTTTCAGTTTTGCTCGTCTCTGTAGGAATTAAAACAATGAAAAAATGAATCTGATGGCTACAGCCACACAGGGTAAAGCAATTTTACTGCACCCTTACTGTCACTAGTTTTACTTCCTTTAAGTTGCAGTAAACCAAAAACACACCAACATTGAACACCACTCATTTGATTAAAATTGTCCACTTTTTGATTGATTGTAACTTCATTAATTATCCCACATTTTAGCACAGCTAACATAAGGATTTGTTCGTATCAATAACTTTCTTTGTATTTTAGTTACCCTGGTCATAGGGAGAGGTTACTTCCTGGTTCAGCAAAAGATGGGGCTGAGGGCTGAAGACTAATAAATACTGCAAGCAACCAAACAGGATTTGAAATACCATCTACTCCATGTCAAAGGGGGGAATTTGGGATTTGTCAGGTTCCTATTTGTATTTATGTGTTGTATTTGGTTTCTTCTTAATGTTGCTTGTTTGTTTCGTTTAACTGTTGAGGTGCTGTTGTATATACTGGAATTAAAAAAAGATATTGAGATAAGATAATATATTTACTAATAATTGTGTATAGTGTTTGTAATATGCCCAAAACTGAATAAGAGGAAACCAACATTGTCCTCAGTATTGACTTGATCACAGTTTTATATGAAATCTTCATTATTTTGTTGTTTGAGTTATTTTTAATGTTGTTCAGTAAAAAATCTAAACAATGAAATGGCCATATGATCAGTGTCGAACAAGAACAGGGTTGAATTGGAAGTTATAGCAAACCATTAGAGAAAAATGAGTTTATCAATGTGTTTTCAATGTTTTACAATTGGATTTTAGCAGACTTTTTTCTCTACAGAAATTCAGTGAAATGACTTCAAATGTTATATGGTCATTGGAACATCCATATGCTTCTCAGCAGACCTACTACTGCCTGAATCTCAGTAGTGTCTTCATATGCCTGTGTTTGTTCTCTAGACTGTCCATACATAGGCAAAATAAATGAGGTGTATATGTATGAGTAATTAATAAATCCAACACTGACAACCAGCAATTAATAAAAGGATTATATGATTATTAAGATAAATCATTTCCAGGACTTGTAAACAGACTTGGTGGTATTCCCCTTCAAACTCTAATTACTGTCAGAACTATAAATAAATATCATATGTCCATCCTGTTCAGTAAAGCTAAAGACTGTTGACTAAAGTGGTATCTTTGAAAAATAATGAGGTTTATAGAAAATGCCATCATATTTATCAGATCAATTAGCATGCTCAACATCACCGTGGGCTCAAAGGCTATGAATTATGACCTTGGACTGATCCAAAGTGTCATAATTAATGATATGTTTACGACTGGAAGCTAAATGTTAAGTTTTCATGCTGGAGACAGAGAGGTGTGAGCTTAGGTGGTTAAAGATAATGACAAGGAAGGGGAGATGGAGTTATTAGTCTTGGAAAAACAAGTGTTGATACATTACTTACACAATCAGTGCTGAAAATATACACATCTTGTTACAGACTGTGCAAGAAACCTCCAGAAATCAGGGAAATTAGATTGCCTATATTTGGATTCTATCTAATGTCTACATGTAGCCTAGTCGAGCACTCTCTGAAAGATGTCTGACAAACACTCCTATTCAGAAGTTTAGAATCAGCTGTTGTATTAAGGTTAGGTTTAGGTTCAGTCTTTTATTGTTTTCTCCAATAATGTATTTTATAAGGTAAAAACAGTACAATTTAAAAACCAAATGTATGATTAACAATAAAAATAGATTTGATCCGAAAGCAAAATAATAAAACAAATAATGGTCCTGTCCTCACATTGTTCCATGTCCCTTGGATCTTTAGGAGGCCCTTTATGACGAGCTGTTGGGGGTTTTATCTTTTTTATAGTGTGTGATAAATGTTGTTGTGTATAAAAAGGGTCAAAGTAAAAAAAATCCCAATGTTCCCTCCAGAGGGAGTTTCTCTTGCACTCAAGAGAACATGACCAGGTGTTACTAGCATGCTTTTATTTAGTGACTGACGAGACAGTCCCATCACTCCAGCAGCCGGTACTCTAACCAGACCCCACAACCACAAACATCTAGGTGAGAAAAGGAAGTTATATAATTGAAATCATTAGTTACTATCATTTGGAATAGTGCTGACAATATACCTTTAGTGAATCCAGCTTTTGTGGTAGGAGACTCAAGTCTGAAAGGTATAGCACGTATACTCAGGTCACTCCCTTGACCTCTCATATTTTATTTTATAAGAGAAAGCTCTTCTTCATGCATTTGCAGTTGCAATATAATTTGTGAGATGTCCCCTTTATATTCATCTTAGTTTGATAATGAATAACTTTTAAATAGGAAAATATCATGCTTGATAGGGGATGAAGAAGTTACAAAGAAATACATGGAAGTTCACTGTTTTCATTTGACATTCAAACGTTTTCCAAACTGTTGTGGAAAAACGAGCTGCATCTTCCTTACCTTAATCACATTTGTATAAAGAATATTTAACACTTTGGGTTTGAACCACAGGTTACACTTCCTTGATCAGAAAAGGCTTACAGAGAAAGCTTCACGTTTAATTATGAGTTACCTGTTAAAGCTGGTGAAAGCTTGAAAGTACAATTAACAGAGAGACTCAATATTTAGCATTATTGCTTCATGGTGAATTTGATCAACAACAAACTAAAATCATATATAGTCAAAAATGTATCATCTAAAATAATAGTAAAGGAAAATAATACCATTATGATTAGATACATGTAATTATATACTTAAGTATTACAAGTAAAATGACTTAAGCAGGAACAAATAAAAAATGAACAAAACTATATTTAAGGAAGGAGGAAATCAGCAAATCTTCACATTTGAAAAAACCTGAAACCATTGTTTTACCTCAAAATGATTTAAATGCAGAAATGTTGCTAATTGTTGAAGTATTTGGGTGTAAGAAAAATAATGTTGGACATTTGAATCTACATTAAAACCTGTAAATATAAGGCTTAGTATATATTTGGCTCAATTTTGATTGGTCAACTTAGACATTTCAGAGGTTTCATTACTAAGGAGGATTAAGGGACTATATGCAGTTATATCAATTTGTATTTTACAAGTTCTTTATTTGAACACGTTGTGTGTGTCTGAATTGATGAAGTAACTAAAGCTGTAATTAAATGTACTGACAAAGAACAATATAGCCCTATGATACATAGTGGAGTATCAGCACAAATTGGAAAGAAAATACTCAGTACATTACATTAGTAGTATAGTACTTGAGAAGATATATAGTTACTTTCCAACACTGGTAATAACCCAGACGATGGTGCAAGATCTCTCTGACTTAAGTTGTAGCAAACATCTTGTTTTGGGGTTAAACCCCCCGAACAAAAGAGGGATCTCAAGTGTAGGGGTACTTTTGTGTTACATTGTTGAACAAATCCATCAACACTGCAGCAAGTGGGAGGGATGGGTTTACAGGGATTACAACCTGAATCTGGTCTTAGTCTCTCTCAATGGACTTAATCACATACACTCACACATCTACGCCCATTCCTTGAGCTTTGAACAGTTTCGAATATCAAGCAAGAAGACACTGCAGTGGACAGCTCTTTGATCTGACAGAAATCAAACTGTCCACCCTGCTGCGTCCCACCCAATCATGTGGATTGTCTCTTACACAGGCAACTGAGCTGTGAAACGCGAGAGACCAATCCCTGTTTTCTTGCATCAGCTATTACACCCATTATATCTTAAAACCAGCAATCCAGGCTTTATTCAGGCTTTCATTGAGCTGGAACATGGTCACACAAGCTCATCGAGGCTGAGTCCAGTCTGCGCTTTCATACACAAAGTGAAACACAGTTTTTACTCCTGGATTGCCCCCTATTTGCCCTCTCCATCGAAAAAAAAAAGTTGCACTTGAGCTTTTAAAACTAACACTGAGATATGTGAGGGCAGCAGGAGCTGTTTTAGCCTTGTGCTGGATGAAGTGATTTAGCTCATCTCATATTAAATACATAGTTTACTTCACATCATTGAAGTGTGGACAGTCTCATAGCCTATCAGTCAAGCATAAGGCTCACTTAAGAGTTCTACTGTTTACTTGTTGTTATTTACCATGTTTAATTGGATTCATTGGAAAATAAATCCAAAAATTAGTAAGCATTTTACCATTTCCGGTTCTCTTGTCTCAAAGTCAACGACTTTTGAACACACCTTTGGTTAGAAACCTGGAATGAGAGGGTTAACACAAGCTGAGGAGATTTTTATGTTGGGTTCTCCGACATAAAATAAGTCAGTAGAACCAAACTGGTGAATGTCTGAAGATTCTATGGCTTATAAATTGGATGTTGCTAACAAGCGACTACATTTAACTACTAAACGTCATCATGCTCATCAACTTCCGGGTCGGCCTGAAAATATGCACTAAACCCAAGAAACAACAAAAACCGGACTGAATATGTATTGCTAATAAACGAAGGCATTTAAATGCATTTACAAATTACTTTAATGTTTCCAAACAACTTGGGAGACATTTACATTATGTAGCTATTTTGTTTTAATTTCCTTAGAAGGCCAGAAGGGTTGCAGTATTTACTCAACACCTAAAGCTGATTCCGTAACACTACTTATGATACCTAAGTCCCTTAAGCAGGGATATCTAAGGCTAATCCACAGAATTGGGACTCGGGCCAACCCAGGACATTTTTGATGAATCGGTAAAAGTGATTTAATTCCTGTCCATTCTACTCTTCTGTTTTGCTTTACAAGGGAAGTTTCCTCCTTCGCTCCAATAAAGGTGTTGTGTTCTGTACAGTTCTTAAAGTCCCGAAGACAAATGTGTGTTTTATGATATGAATACAATTTGGTGGTTTGGTAAATAGAGCACTTAAAGTAGATTAGCATATTTAAAAAAGTTGATGTACTTGCTTCATTCTTGAACTTTTGTTGTAAGGATGTACAGTTGTACACTTGCACCCACATGGTTGAATGCACTTATTGTAAGTTGAACTCAACGTGGTTCAGCAGACCAGCTACCACAAACAGAAGCCCAGGAAGATGTACAAAAGCTACACTGAAACTTTATTTTAATTAGCTCCAACTCAATTCAGCAAATGGTGCTTTGACAGGTCTTTGTGTGAAGGACACATTTTCAGAGCACAAAAAATTGCCTTTAAAAACAACTGCCTAATGCACTTTTTGAGATGCAGTCTACTGATCCCTTTTTTCACCAACAGTGGAATGTGGTGGGCAGACAGTCAATATAGCAACAATGGAGCAGAAACAAAGAGAACAACTCAGATAACATAGTGACAACTGAAAAATAGGCCTGACCGTGTCACATCGCAAACAGAAATATAATGCAGAGCAATAACACAACAGACGGACTGCTTACACTGTTTGGATTATTGAGAAAATGTCGGTTCTGTGGCCCCTTCATGGCCAGTTAGTTCAAGTTTCATACATTGTTGATGTCTTTAAATAATTAATTCATAACATTGCTTTGGTAACTACATTTCCCTCGCAATACAAGAGTGTATTAAATGCAGTATGGCTCTAACTTGACACTATAGAGGCTCTGCTTTCCCTTTATTTCCTATGGTTTTATTAGTCCATTGTTGCCACTGCTAACAATCAATCTGAAGACTGCTCAATGTTAGTAGTGAATTTAAAGGATTTCTACAACATATATACAATTATACAATGTACTCAGGATATATGGATTTACTGGATTTGACTAAATCCAATGGCGTTAAGTTGGTTCATTATCTACAAAAGATATCTCAATTGCAACAAATGTATCACAAAAAATATAAACACCATTTACAATATATAATAAGTTGTAGACGATGTTGATATTACACATCTCCCTATACATTTAGCACTGTAGATATATTAAAGATGAATCATATACTAAGGTTTATTACATTTACATTTTGTGATATACTGATCAAATTATCTAAAATTGGATCTCCTACATTCAGATAGATTCATATTAAATGTCATGTTTCATATTTAATGCACTTTATTTCTCAGCATGTGCAATCCAACATTTCAGAAAGCATCATAAAATATTTATAATATTGATCCATCAAAGTATAACCCCCGACGTTCTAGCTAAGCTTGACATACCACTGACCCTAGAAATACCATTGAGAAACATTGTTCTGTTCTTGCAGCCAGTTATAAAAGTTTGAAGTAAAATGTAGTGTATGCACAAAGGCAAAAATATAGATTTCTTTGCAGAAAGTATCTTCCATAATGCATCAAATGTAGTCTGGAAATGATTACAAGTGCTGACCTCTCGACCACCATCGACCAAAAGGTGTAAAGAGCCAGTTGGTTTAAATGTTGCTCAATTAAATCTAAATAGCTGGCAGCATTCAGTAGAGTACAGAACTTTCTGTTGTAATCATTATTCCGCCTTAACATAAGTATGTTTTGTTGCTGAACATTGAGTGCTCGATCATGATGAAATGAAGAACCAGATAATACTTTGGGGTCAGATGCTGGGATGATCTAATGCTGCTTCATGTATGATGGGCTGCAGTGTAATAGTCTTTAGCTTAGGAAGCATCCTACCAAAGTGAAACAAACAGGAAGTACCTAAGTGGCAGCCATGGTAAGAGCTGTGTAATTGCTGTGGAAAGGAGCGTTAATGCTTCCTTTGTGTTTTGTCCTTTAGCTTAGGATACAAGTGACCATCGTTTATGAAAGGAAAGGAGATAATGCTAGCAGGTCCTTGGGGCTTCATTTGTCCGGCGGAAACAACCAATGGTGACCAACAAATACAGACTGTGTAAGTTACAGTGCTTTTTTAGCATTTTACATCTAATGCCACAAGTTGCCGAAGTGGTCAGATGTTTGGAACCATATATCTGTTAAAGGTGAACTGGGAATGTTGGGTGGCGTTTCGTAATCAGTTTTTTATTGATGTTTCAATGTTGAATGGTGAATCAATACAAGCGGTCAGGGTGAAGTGGGGGTGAGCAACGATTCCTTATTCCAACCTTGGTAATGAAATATATATGTTTCAATGGTGTCCAGGTGTATAAAGCCAACATGAAACAACATGATGGGTATTTAGCGTAGATGTGTTTTTAGTACAGAACATTGTTGTTTCCCATAGCAGATGCCTATCAATGCAGTTGGATTCTATTAGCAGCGCTGATGTCTTTGCTTCAGAATGCTCTTTTCGTTTTTCACTGAGGTTGAGGAAAAGTGGTTATGAAAGCAATTTATTTTACTTTATGACAGCAGTTCCTCATTTTTCCATCATGTTAAAAACTATACACTAACTACCGTTGAAAGCAACTCTGGTAATTGAATTATTCTTAAATGATTATATGACTAAAGGACATATACAGCATGCATACGTAATATCTGTCCGGCAGTACATGTGTAGGTGTAGAGAAGTGTGTATTTGCATAATTTTTGTGCATCATTAGACTTATTTGACTTTAATCTCTGTGGGAAACTGTTTTGCTTAAAAGAGCATTATGAAGCCAATTACCCTTTTTTATACAACACTAACAAAGAAAACATCTTCAGCACATAATCAACATATCAGGGGTGCACATTACGTAACTGAACCACAGTAAAGTGTCTCAGTAAACAATAATGCAGTATCTAATGGTTTCTATTATCTGAAACAAGAACACAGTTATGAGCCACGTGGTTCCTTAAGTAAAGTGTAGAGGCACAGCGCCAAACAGATTGCCTTTTCAAGTAGATTTAAGTGGTGCATGAGTCCACATTACAGAAAACCAATACAGAAAGCAATAGGGCAATGAACTCTGTTGAAGGGGATGTTCCTGATGAACCATTTGGCCTGTGGATGTCTATATGTAAATATCTTTAGGTAACTTTAACATTTATCCATAGGGATGATTATGTGTTATTCTGATTAAACAAAGCCAAATCGCTTCACTTGATCTAACAAGCGTCGCATCTAGACAGCATGTTAGTCAGTTTGTGATGCGACAATAAACACAGAAAATATGAACAAGCACACTGGCTACACATGGCGTTTTAATTAGACATTTGTTTAATTTGTATCTGGAGGTTGGAGTCGTCTTATAGATGTTATAGAAAACAAAACAAAAAGTGTGTTTCTATAGGCAATGAGAAGGCAGATAATTATGGGTTTTCAGTGTCGGGTTGAAAACGTCACCCAGGCTTACCACAGCCCTTCTTACCTAAAGGTGTGTTAAGTGAAGTAGACAAGGGGTTTGATACTATTTATTTATTAATATGTAGTATTTGTATGTGTGTGTCACCGTGCGAAGCTGGCTTGAAAAATGAACAAAAATGATATCACCAAAAAAAATGAATCTATATTGTTTAATCTTAGTGTCTCCACGTGTATGTGGAAGTGTGGTGCATTTTTCCGACACTGATGTATCTGGAGGATGAAAATAGGAAGGCCTTCAGTTACCAGCTGATGAATCAAACACAGAACCCTCCGCCCGTGCTCTTCTCATCTTCTTTCCTCCTCCTCCTCTCTCCTCTTCGTCCTCCTTCAATGACCCCAATCAGCGCCTTCCTCACTCCGCTAGCTCACTTTCACAATACTCCCCTCCCTTCTATTGCTCTACATTGACAGTACTGAAGGCAGAATGTGCGACCCCTTATCTTCCCCTACCCCCCAGCACCATGCTCTCATTTAGCGTTAACATGCAGCACAAACTATCCCGCTCTCGCATCGTCGGAAGAAGAGTTTCATTGTACCTGACAGCACTTGCACTGTTAGTGTGTGTGCGTGTGCGACTCATATATTGAAACAAATGGTGTGAGACAAAAAAGGGAGACAGGGAAGACAAAAGGAAGGAATAAACAGAATGGGAGAAAAGTTCAAAAAAAGAAGGCCAGTTAATTAAATGTCCTCTGTGAGGATTACAAAGGGCTATTTGGCCCTCACTGGTAACTGTTCCATCCATAATCTGTTTAAATGGAAAGCTGCCGCCGTCTTAGTGACTTTTTCAAATTTTTACACAGAAAAGCCAATTAAACCAGGGGATGAGAGAGAGCGACTGAAAGAGAGGAAGCAAATCAAGCTTTAGTTCCTACACTAATTGCAAATGATACAAACGGTTAGCCAATAGTGTCACTGCTCATTCTTCCAGCAAACCTACTCATAATTGAAAATCCACGCAGTGCCAATACTGCGGTCTAACAAGTACACAGACAAGTTGGCATGTGCACTTACAGGCACACAACACATAATTCACATTCTAATTCAAAGGTAAGGCTGGGAAATACCAGTTGAAATCAATAGCACCATTAATTGGCATTTATATCAGTAACAATAAATGGAATGCACTAATCCTTATTCATGTATTAGCAATGGATGAGACATGTCATTTAAAAGACAGAAGATGATACTGTGGTTCTCCTCAGCTCTACAGAGCTATTAGCCCTGATTAACCCAATGTACAGTGGCTGCCCGGCAACAGCTGAACCATTTACAGTAGCTGGTTAATTGAAACTGAATGTTGGACTTTGTTGAGTGCAAAGGAACACCAAATGAATATTGCTCCGAGTATCCCGGATATTTTAGCTTGGAAAGTTGTTTTTAACCGCTCATTAACTAACCCTTAAAGGTGAACATATATAAGGTTCCGATAACGGCTTGTTGTGCTGCTACAAATTGGCCCAAAAAATACTTCAAAAAAGGAGATCGATAGTTGCATGTTGTCTAGCCCTATTAAGTGAATCCTAATGAAACCTGATCTTTGAGATGTGAACTTGCAAGTAATTAAGTAACAGACTGCTCTGTATGTATTCTTTCTGGATAAATAGTATGTGTATTGAAGAAACGGGTTGTGTTTGGATTCAAATTTTGCAGCTATGCACTGAATAGTGGAGCTGCACCAATGGTTCCGCCACCAGTCAACCCGGACGGTGGTCAGCCCATTGGTTATGATTTGTAATAAGTCTACCATGTTGGGAGTTTTGGCCTGTTACATTTACAAACGTTGCTCATAATGGTTTTAAATTACAATTCTCATCTTCATGATAGTTGTTGCTGTTTCAATACATTTTCCGTTGATTGCAAGGACATTGTTTCCTGTTTGGACTCCACCATAGATTCTAATTTCACAGAAACATATTTTGTTCTGAAAATACAAAGTGTCCTTCCAGCCTGAGGAAATCCCAGAAGCCCATTGTTACAACTGTTTCTTTCTCCTGCGCCCCTGCACCACCCATCCTCGGTGCCGAAGAAGCTCCCAGTGGCAAGACGGTGACAACATGCTGAAGATGACCACAGCAGCCTACATCAGATGACTCTCTCATGTCTATTTTTAAATGCACGGATGCTTGAACTTGACATCCAGCAGCAAAGTTAGCCCATCCGGCTAAATTTTAGTATGGCACCTAACATGTTAGAAAAGAGATAATTGCAAGAAGGTTAACAGCACAGCGAGCAGTCTCCTCCATCTGCACAAGGGTTTACTGCCCAGCATCAACAAAGGCGTTGAAAAACACATTACAACATGTCTTTCAAAGCCAACAATTGGTTAATCCCTTCTTGAGATTACTTTATTTACAGTCCAGATCTAGAGCTGTTTTACCGTTCGTGATACTAGCTATCGTTGATAACTTCACCTTGGTCGCTCTAGTTCGAAAGTATTAGTCTTAACTACCCATGTGATGCAAAGCTCACGGTACAATAAGAAGACAATGTCCCTTATTTAACAATCTAATTACTGGATCCTTTAATTAACTTAGAACAGGTTAATCCAGGTCAACGTGTTTGTATGCGTGTGCATGAAGTTCAATTTACAGTTCAGCTGAGGTAATCTCCATGATCTCCAGCTTAAGCCAGTCCTATTAAGGTGTGCTGGGATTCAGTAGGGATTACAACCTTCTGTTTCCTGGCTCTGGTACACTTCGCATGACCACTCAGTGCAGAGCAAAGATTATTATTAAAATCAATGCAACACTTCTTTTAGCTTAAGTTTAAAAAGCAGCAGCTGTTCACAGTGCCAAATGCTCAGAGGGAGGCTGAATGATGCAGTTGCCGTTGGTTCAAACACTGTGAGCTTGATGTAAGACATTTAGCTAACAGCAAAATGTCAACTGACACAACCAAAGCTGTGTTCTGAGCCTCCCATCATGCCAAACCAAAGTTTTGATTCCTCGTTTATCTAGTTCCTGAACACATATTAATGTGACACATTTTAGGATTTGTAATTTACACATTTCTGCCTACAGAACTTGTGCCATTAATGCCATTTAGCCATTTGAGCAGATACAAAATACAAAAAGTAAAGAGTTAAAAAAACTGGAAACTTCTATTGGTATGTATCCCCAGGAACTTGAGATGAGAGTCCTGTCAGAACAAGATATTTACAACAACTATACAAAGATTCTCATTACAGAGCTGTTTATTTTAAATATAGCCTGAATGATAGAAAATTATTATAAATTATTGTTATGTCATGAATGTGATAGTGAATGAAATATCTTTAACTTTTGGGCTTTTGTCAAACAATACAAGGTATTAAAAAAAGGCCAGGTTGGACTTTGGAAAAAGCAAAAGGCATTCTGACATTCTTAAGATAAATGATTGATTGATGTCAATTGTGTTGCACAGGTGTTTTTAGTGCATGTAAATGGTGTGCAAAGGCTAAAACACCAAAGTCCTCCCCACTGCCTGAAACCGTTGGACTCCTTTGTTTACGTCCGTAGTGAAGTGTGATCACTGTAACTCTCAGACTTCTGTTGGTTAGCGCTCCAAAGCACCGTACATGATAGGCTAAGGGGCATGACCTTCCCTTCTAAGATACATGTTTGGTCGCTCAACTATATTTAAATGCCTTAGTTTAGGCTGAATCTGCACTGTGCAGCTGAATCAAAGACAGGAAAAATAACTGAATATTGGATGCAATCTGATGTCATTCAATAATTCCTATGAAGATCAAGCTAAAAACACATTGCACTATTCTTGGTATTATATCTTGCATTTTAAAGTTTGTTTTATATCTTTTTCCTGCTGACCAGCATGAAGAACATTTAATGAATGACTGAATTATGGGAGAACTGCTGACGTCATCAACCTAATCTATTGTATCCCTTGTGTAATCACTTGTCATGCCCCAAGCAAAATCACTTACAGCTCAAGCACAAACTGTTTTATTTGATACTAGTCCTTTTGCAGAACTTCAATTACAGACTGAACATGTCCACTGCTCCACATCACTCCAATCAAACCTGCTCTCTGTCACTGCTGCAAATCTATCCTTTCATTAAACAGAGCTCAAACAGAGAGAAGACAAAGACTTGGATAGTTGAATCAATAACAATAATTAAGAGGGAGGAATTTAAATGCATACGTTTCTAGTGGCCATCTGTCATGCATGAAAATTGCCTGGCTCTAAATGGATCTTTTCATGAGTTGGAAACAGGGAACTTAAAATGCATAAAACAAACTGTTAATGGTTTTCTCAGGAGCTGTATTTAAGAATTTACTTGGAAAGACAATGGATCTCTCATTTCATGTTTTTATTTGAATTATCAGAAAGATGTTGCTGCAAATCTTTGTGCTGTGATCAGCTCAAATTAAATTCTATTCAACTCATTTTCATTGAAGTTTATATGGTGGCCAACCCATGACAACACGCTTAAACAGCCCAATACACTTACCTTGGGACAAACTCACTGCCCTGCAAAAACGATGTAAATAAAAAAACACAAATCTACCAAAACACATGCAATTGAAGAAAAAACTTGACAACACATGTGCAGCATTTGAAAAACTCCCCCCAACTGGACGAAACGTGCGCAGTGTTTAATAAAAGCACTGCAGAACTTTGCAAATACAAAATGCTGCTATGAGCTCAAAACACAACAGGGACACTTCAAAGTGATGCACACAGCTTGGACCGGTGAGCTTGATTTTCTAAAACTGCAATTGAAGTGTGGAAGTCTTTGGGGCCATTGTAAGGCATATTCCCCTGTTGGCCACCGTACATAGAGCTACAAAACTCAAAGATTAGCATTTTCGATTTTTGGACAAACAATTTCAAATCTACTTCAATGCCCTGTATGGAGCATTTAGTATTAGAATGCAGACTTTGTTATCAAAACCAACACAAATAGGTTGCTCTTGTATATAAGCTTGCCTCAGCCACAGAGGGCAAAGTTCTTCTATGCAGTATTTTCAGTATTGTTTTGATGTATGCCACACTGTAATTACACAAGCTTATCGCTATACCCTCTGATTAAAATGTTGAGTGGTTGATTTGTAAGGTTATGGCCGGATTCCAGGACATCAAGTGGGCCATCTCCTGGCAGCCATAGCAGCATTGGCACAGTTATAAAAAGTGTGCGGATCAATCTGCCTGTACGGACTATAACAGCACTAAATAAGATCTGACTTCGCTGCAGTATCTGTCGCTAACTTCCCTAAATCAAAATGTTTGTTTTGAAAATTCTATTCACTTTACATTACAGGGACATTTGTTGGCAATCATGCGCAAACTTCAGTATAAATACACGTATCTAGCCTGCAACCAACACACACACATTATATAAAGATTGCCTTTAGAAACACAGCTGTTGTCAACAACATAAAGGCGACACAACAGCAGGTGTAGTCAACAAACCCAAATACGCCAATTGAACAAGCCGCAGAAAAATGTGTTGGCATTTAGAGCTAATTTGTATTGTGGCCACAAATGTAGTTTAGGTTTAACTAAATAAAAATGTTTCTTCCATTGCTTTTCTCGCTTTCCCAGAGTTTTACAAATTACGCACACATCCACCTGCTAGACACGTCTACATTAGCACTTCTATCAAATAAGCTTTTACATGTATTATTGCAGAACAAAATCAAGACTGATTATGCAACTGCTTAGCAATACAATTTAGTTTATTTTGGTTCATTCAATTTGTGAATTAGTTGCCTTTGTACCAAATATTTTGTCCAAAAGCTCAAAATGTATCAGTGAAATATCACGTAAGTCAAATAAAAATAAACACATCCCTAGATCTAATAAGCTGAAAGGAACTAAATGTTCGTACGTTTTCCTGATAAATGACTCAATATATGTTATCTATTTGTCAAAATAGAATGTGGAGATCAAGAGTCAATTCAAATAATTAATTCGCCGTTTAAAGACACAAAGGGCATAATCCATCCATCCTTCTTCCGCGTTCACATTTTTGGTTTTTGGTCTCATAGAATGCTGCAGGGAATCATTTCCACTTCTCCTCTTTCTTACTGCCCCTCCTGTCAGGATCTCTCTGCTTATTATTGAGAATAGGAGTTAATTGTTTCATCTCTCATCTGCACTCTCTTCCAGCAGTTGCAGAAGGCTAGTGGGTGGGGGGGGCGGGGGCGTGAGTCTCAGAGAGATAATGAGGGATAAAACCATGATGGATCTGGCAACCCACTTGTTCGGGCTCACTGGGAAACGGCGGCTGAAAGCCAGCGTGCTCTATGAAAATATGGAATCCAGTCCAAAAACTTTAAAGCTGGCTTAGCTCCATCTGTGAGAAAAATAAATGGAATGAGAGAGCAAAGGAGAGAAGAACAGAGACTAGAAGAGAAACAGGGAGGAGGGAAAGATTTCTTTAAAAAAGGGAGCCAATGAAATGTTTATGTGTGTGTGTGTGTGTGTGTGTGTGTGTGTGTGTGTGTGTGTGTGTGTGTGTGTGTGTGTGTGTGTGTGTGTGTGTGTGTGTGTGTGTGTGTGTGTGTTTGTGTGTTCAAAACTGTCACTGGCTTTTCCTAGGCTCTCTGTTTCTGTCTCAAGTTCCTTATAAGGGAACATGACACACACACTTAGAAGCAATACTAAGTTGTAAAAACACTCAGTTAGAAGTTAAAGTCCTGCACTCAAAAAGTAGATCACAAAAGTATTTGCATCAGAAAATACGAAAGTATCAAATGTTATATAACTGCATTACGTTTATGGAGGCATGAATGTGTTCATCACAGCTGCTAAAGGTAGAGCTCATTTAATCTTTAACTTTGATACTTGAAGTTTGCCAATACTACTTCTGTACTTCTACTGCAGTAACATTTTCAGTCTAGGAATTTCACTTCTAATGGAGTATTTTAAGATCAGAATTCTATGACTTCAAGTACAAGTATATGTATACAAGTCAAAGGATTTAAGTACTTTACCTCTGTAAATAATATGTCAATTTGTTTTGTATAAGTTTATATATACATTGTATATATATATTATAATAGCTAATAATATAAATATGTATCTGTAAATGTAGGGGAGTATGTTTTAATATTGGTTTTCATGAAAGAAAAATGTTTTTCTTTCATCTAATTGCCACAACATTGACACGGGTGGTTCCATACGTTCTTGAATGAAAAATGATTGATCACTACTTGCATTTAAATATGGGTATTTTATTCAAATGTTTAGCATCTTCAAGGGTCAAATTCAGATTCTGACCTAATATCGGCGACTTGTGATTACCCGTGAACTTTTCCCTCTGATCTTAACCGAAGTAAAAAATACTCTACATTTTTGCTTTTTTTATATAAAAATGTAGGTTTCAATTTGTCTGAGTGAGGTGCAATTGACCATAAGTTCAAAAACTAAGTGTACAACTTGTATAAGTGATACAATACACACTACACTATTGGAAACACACCAACACACACACAATTGTGGGGGTGAAAAACTACAACACACATAACTTTTCAATCTAAAATAAAAAATCTATGTTAATGTTAAGGTGTTACTGAGGCGTTAATTGGTTGAATGATTTACCGTTTGTGTCAGATGGAGGGAAGCACGCTACAAATAGATGCCTGTTGTCATCAAATGAGAGGCGGGTGTGGGGTGGGGTGGGGTGGGGGGGTGCACTTTCAAATGCAACAACAAGACTCCTCCCTTCACTTTTCCGCAGCAGCATAATGCCAACAAAACAGCCTGGCGTGAAAGCGGCTAAACGGATTATTAACCGGATTATTAACGAGCGGGCGTGAGAGGATTAGCCATGTTGCTTTGAAGTCAATATGAGGAAGGAGAAATTGACTTGGAACGCACTTCTTCTCCTTTCTCTCATTCTCTCCTACACTTCTTCTCTTTGCTTTCTAACCTTTTTTCTATTTTTGAGTAAATGAAAGAGGGAGAAAAAATGACTTTAGTCTCTTATAAAAAGGTTTTACATTGAGCTAACCCACGCCTTGGCAGCAGATTAAGGAGCTGTATAGAAAAACCAATCAAGTGAATTCCACTATTCATATTCAACATTGCTTTTAGCATCTTAATTCAATTTATTTTAAATTGTGCTTCTTCAGTCAGAGGGTATTCAAATCAAGATACCAACCTTGAAGGTCAAGTATGGATCTCAGTAAATGACTAACTCCTCATTCATTCATTGAATTCAGATGTCCAAGACATTACGTCCTATTTCAACATATGTGCTCTTAACAATACAATAAAGAAGTGAGAGTTGAATTTTTACCTTTCAGTTTACAGGTTGGTTAACCCAAATTACTTCAATTTCTTTTAGAAGCCCTATCAGTGCTATAAATCCATACAACAAGCGTTTTTAGGTTTTATTTTTTGTTTGACAAGTTCACAAACTTCCTGCTCTAAACGCCCCCAAGGTATGGGGGCCAAGAGGTGCAAATGTGTTACCAAAGCATTTCCATTAGGAGAAACGCGCTGCAGTTATAACAACTATGCAAATATAAAAACACAAATGTGCCAAAACACAAGCAAATGAATAAACATCTTCACCAGCACATGGGAAGCATTGACTAATAGCACTGCATAAACAACACACTTTTATTACTATTACTATATTATTACTTCTAAGATCTGCTGGTAGCTAGCTAGCTAACCTAGTCTTTCTAAATATACTGACAAAACACATACAATTTAGAAACAGACTAACTCTGTCAACAGTGACAGTAGGCCACCTTTATAATCCCTGAAAGTCAACAACATCTCCGGTCCCAGCAAGTGTTCCCCGGTTTCCGTTTGGTTGTGAGCTTCTTGTGGCGATTTTGTTTTATCTCACGTTGGTGAAGATGTTTCTTCATTTCTGAAGTTGCATTGTGTTGTATTGGGCCAGTGAAGCGTGTTTGCACTCGTCAGCCATCGTAATTTTGGGAATATGCTGTTTACATAACCCACGTCACAATTGACATAATAGATGGTATAAATGCGCTTCCCTTAAAGATTGCCTTAAGCCGCTTCAACTAACTTCTCTGATGATTCCAAATTTAGATAATTTAAAAATATTTCTCTTTCAGTGCAGCATAAATGATACAGTCACAGAGTTCTTACTCATTATCCCATCTCTTGTTCTTGTTCCTGGAGAAGGTGCGTGAGAATGTAATCCTCCCTAAGCATCATATTCTTTTTACAGCATATCCATGTCACTAATTAGAATTTTTATTTATATAATTTTTACACAGCCCTGTTCTCATTATTCCAACATTGAGGCTATAATGATGCTCTCATGCTTCTCAGTGTGCATTCCGGCAACATCATCCAGTGTTTGTAGGTCATCCTAATCACCTCTGCTCTGTAGCTCCGGGGCGCTGATCTGACCGTATCTCTCCGACGGGAGCACATCAACCAGGAAGCAAAGGTTTCCAAGGTCATCAGGGTCACTGCGTGCCATCCCACATTTCATTGAACTTTAAAATAACTCCTGCCGTAAGACAACATCTCACATGGCCACACACAAACCTGTGGTCTGCAGAGAAACACGAGTACTTGAAGACACTTTGAATTCATCCTCATTCATCATGAGAGTAATTTAATATACTTAAGGTGGGAAATAGTAACACACAGATATGCAGCTAAGTGAATAGTTGTCCACTGTTGATACGAATACATTGAATAATGTAGATGATCCATGTTTGTCTGATTATATTATACAAAGTGTGATGTGCTTCTAATGACTTTATAATGAGTTTGCGTATTAGAAGCATAATGTTTCATTAGTATACATTGTAATACAAACAGCACTAACTAAGACTTACACTAGTATTTAAACCCCTTCAGTCATGACATCAGATTAATTGGGACGGCAGTAGCTCAGTCTGTAGGGACTCGGCTTGGGAACTGAGAGGTCGTTGGATCAAGCCCCAATTCAGGCCTAAAATAGAGTGTGGAGAGGAACGGAAAGGCGTCCTTGAGCAAGACACCAAACCCCCAACTGCTCCCTGGCAGCTCCCAATATGTACAATGCATGTCTTTTTGGATGTTTGTATTCGGTCCTAATGTGTAGAGACTATGTGGAAGTATTTGTACTGGATAAAACAGAGTCAAAAAGGGAATGTAATAAAGGGTCTTATTATTGGTTCCTTTAAATGAATGGGACATTAAAAAAGTAGTTCAGTAGATTCATACCCCTTTCTACCAAAACATTTCCAGCTTCAGTTAGGAGCCGCTGCCTTATTGCGAACCAGTTCTTTGTGTTTCCGGTTCTTGGCCCTAAAAACTGGTTTGCATTAGAGACCAACAAAATGCTTGGCTGGAACCGAGAACCGCATAGGTAAGAGAGTTACGTCGGAGGTTAAGGTTAGACTAAACAGAGAAATAACAGTTCATGGCGAGCACGGAGAAGAGAAGAACGATTTAAAAGCAGTTGAGCCGAAAACGCAACCACACATATTAAATATGTCCTTGTCTTTAACCAGGCACTTTTCCTCCATACCTTTAATGACCAGACGTTCGCTATTATTGCCCGTTTTGAACAGCGACACAAGACATTTTAATTTTCTTTTTTTTTTACAGTCTATCAGGGGTAATCAATACAAACGGTGATGGCATGGCCTGGCACCTACAGGGTGCTGCTCAGTGGAAAACAAACTGGTTCACATTTGGTTCAACATAGTGCACAAAACTAGCTCCAGCACTAAACTACAACAGAACTAATTTCAGTGGAAATGGGGTATCTGCTGAAATAATGGCACAGGCCTGCATAGAAGGTGGACTGCTACTTGGAGAGGTCCCAGTTCACCTCCTAGGCCCTGCTGTGGTGCCCTTGAGCAAGGCACCGGACACCTCCAATCCCCCCTCCCCATTGCTCCCCGGGCGCTGCACAATAGCTGCCCACTGCTCCTAGTACTAGGATGGGTTAAATGCAGAGGACCAATTTCACTGTGTGTGCTCTGCTGTGTGCATGTATGTGACTAATAAAGAGGGTTTCATCCTCCGATTCTAGAAGACAAGTTATAAGTGGAGTAAAAACACAAATTGCATCGGTTTTTAGGACCCTAAATCCTTTTCAGTTTTTGATTTTCTTGCCAGGCAAATCAAAGCTGGTTTAACCAAATGCACATTTGATATCTAATAAACAAGTATTCTAAGATAGACAGACACTGGAATACTACTCTAAAGTTATATCCTAGCTCAAAATGTAACCACCAAGAAACATAATCCATCAAGTTTAATGAATATCAAAACACAAGGGATAAAAAACAAAGTATAATTAAATCAAATACCTCAGTCAAATGGTCCAATGTATTGAACATATAGTAATAAAAAAAAAAACATATATAGAGTAGGTAATTTCTACGTGATATAAATCAAATGTTGTCAATACTCAGGTCAAAATGTGTTAGCCATGCTATTTTCGGAAATATTAACGCTATATATATATATTTAATGAACCCACTTTAGTGTCATAAGCTTTTCACACACCGAGCAACTTCTCTTTCCAATTTATGTATGGCTGACTCTTCAATTCAGTACTGTATAGATAACGTCTCAGTTTTAACTAACTGTTAACTAATGGCTTCGAGTATGATCTATTGCTCACTGCATGAACTTAACATAGAGACACATCTTAAAAGTGTCCTCAAAAACGTTCTGCTGACAGAGATTAAAGCACACAATTGTGTCAAAGAGGCACGTCTGAGACTGGAGTCCCCTTCATCTTACCCTGCTGTGATCCGAGATTAGACACCTTGCACAGTTTTTTAGGATTTAACCCACTTAACCCCGGGGTAACCAGCCTTTAGAAAAGGGGGCTTATTTATCAGCCTCAGGCCAAACAGGGAAAATGTGGTGTGAATTTACAATGCTGACGTGGTAAAACCCTCACAAAATATTTATTTTCTACTGGTGCTAACTCCCATCAACAACAAGATCCAACTCCTGCCCCCAGCTTTCACCAAGGTATAAGTAAATATGTCTCCAATCCCACAGTCTCTGGCTAGAATAGATATGCAGCCTCATCATAACTCAATTCACAAGAAGTTTTCGCGGTGTAAACATGATCTACATTCATGTCAGTGGCCTCTCCATCTGTATGCTTTTGGGCGATATCATGTTTGTGTCTCACTCATCTCACCGACTGATGAGAAATGGCAAGTCGTCAGACCGACAACGCGCTGTGGGCGAGGAGTGTCTGTCAGAACTGTGTGTTGCAGGCTAAAAGATGCATGTTTGTGTGACCGTATATGGGTGTGTGTACATTCAAAAATATGTGAGGACAACAAACTACAACCACTGCTGGATCCTTCCAACACAGTCAGACTCTCACACACACACACACACACACACACACACACACACACACACACACACACACACACACACACACACACACACACACACACACACACACACACACACACACACACACACACACACACACACACACACTGTAAGCAGAGTATGCTATCCACACCCCATACATTTCTTCATTAAAATGTATTGAAAATCACACCATTCTTATTAGAGGAATAGATGTATTACCATTTCCAACTTTGTAATTAGCATAACAGATCTGGATATCTGAACAATCTGTCAGAAGTACACGTCAAGACAACAGTGTTAGTTCTACAAAATAATAAAATAAAAAACGCAATCTACAACCACTGGCACAGCTGGAGCCCTCCAACACAGTTACACACAAACACACATCATTAGCCATGCCACTGGGAGCAAGTTGGGGAGGGAACTTTGGGATTTCATTAAATGTGGACCATTTACATGCACTAAAACCTATATAACACACTAAAGGGCAGGGAAAACCCCAAAAAGCATAATAGGGCTTCTTTATATTCAATTTCACTTGCCACTTAATTCATTATATTCCACATTTTGTTTCCATTGTTTGATTCTTTTATTGCCTTTTCTCTATTATGTCCGTTGTAGTCCTGCACTCCCGGGGATTGCACTAATGGCTCGTTATGTGGTGATTTAATGACTACACTCTTTAACAAAATGTCCTTCATTTCTGTTAGTTCCTCTGTGTGGCTCGATTTAAGAGATGTGTGCTGTCTTAAAGGACGGAATTTTTGGGGTAAAAACCGTACTAGGAGTCCCTTTGACAAGGAGCTAAGTAACTTGAATGTGTTGTTATTAGTGCTTTTAATTGATGAATTACATCCTGTGCAACTTCAAGAAGCCTTTCCTCTGTTTTCACCACATCTAAATAAGTGAAGTTGTGCAACTCATCGAAAACAACTGTACTTTTACTACATGGGCAAGTTTTTTTGATGCATTAATGTTTCCAGATGAATTGCAAACCTTAACGTGTCTTTGTTTCTTTAAAGTGTTATATCTGTTTAGCAACTCAGACAACTCTGAGCTGCACTAACAGGGTGTAAATCAGGTGTTGAGTGGATTGATAATAATGCTCTTGAGAATAGCAAGAAAACAGAGGAAATAGTGTTTGGCTCACCATTTGACATTGTCATCCATAGTGAAAATAAATCAAGCAGGTACTATACAAATACCTCGGTGTAAGGATAGACCATCTGCTGTCATGGAAAGACCAAATTGAATATGTCTGAAAAAAGGACAAAACAAAGAATCTATTTTCTCTGCCACCTTAGGTCTTTTGTTTTTAACATCTGTGATGCTAGCTGTTCAACAGTACTGCAATGCTACATGGTACAAGTGTCTGTCTACTGCTTTAAAATCAAAACTGCTCCACCAGCTGACAATCTCCTCAAAGATTGATGGTCAACCCTGTGAGAGAAAATGTATGAGTCAGCATACCATAGGAACCTAGTGAGGCTGGCCAACAACATCATCTCTAACCCAAACCATGGCTGATGTGGTAATGGTTTAAGAAAGTGTGCACTAAACAAACCTACAGTTAAACATAGACCTAAATCCCAGGTCAAATGCATGCTAAAAGGTTTTGTAAGCATGTTTCTTGTCAGTGATTGTTTGTTTTCCTTGTAATGTGTCTTATGTGGTCCTTGTTGATATTGCAAGTCAAAATTCAGACTTAATCTGAACACATTATTGAATGTGTTTGGATATATGCAGTTTTCTATACACTACTTCATTAAAGTGTATTCAAAGTATCCGAAATTTTACATTAGCATGTCATTTCTGGACAAAATTCCAGAGTTGCATTGTGGGTTATGTGTGGTACACATAAAATGATAACTTCTTAAAGGACATCTCCTGTTTTGCTATTGTATTGTTTTCAATGTTCTTTCTTTTAAACATTCCATTAGGATTCTGATAGCGTAACACTAAATCATCGGGGTAGTGTTTTTAAGAACACCTGCATGTGCCAGGCTGTTAGGAAGCTATAAATGTCATCGTTCATAGTGCTTCAAAAGTTGATGATGTCATCTTAAAGTGACTTGGCCAGTGTTGCTGTCTGAACATCATGTCGCATATTAACAAAATATAGATATTACTCAACATAAATGACACAAGCAATACAATAGAAGTAATTTATCCACTTAAGAGTCCTCTCATTAGGTACAACATACATCATAATAATGCAGCCTAATGTTCAGTCATCTACCTTGCTGCATTTTATATGATGCCATTATTTGGTGAAAGTAGCTGCAAACAACAACAAAAAACAGCTCTGACTGATGTGGCTGTTTTGAAGCTGACATTAAGAACACACATTAAGCACACACATTTAGCACCTAAGCACAAATTGCTTGGTGACACTAGTTATTAGTTTCATGCAAGAGGAGGAACATTTCCCATTCATGCCGGTGTTTTTCCTCTTAACATCCTTATGAGAGACCTCTATCAGCAACAATACATTCTCTGTCAGAGAAGACAAATAACCAACTCTCTGCAGCCAGAGCAGAAAAGGATTATATGAAAACAGATAATCAATAAAAACACAGCGGAAAGTAAAGGTACCAACATGTGTCTTGTTTTGCTAGATTCAGAGCCTCACTGACAAATAATGATATAAAGTAATACAGGTTGACATCAGCAAAAAAAAAAAGTGTAGTTGCCCCCACTTCTCTCCATCAAAGAGCTTTGCAGTGATCACTGTGACGGCTATGTTGCACATCATTTCTTTCTGGGCGGTGACACCCTTACATGACAGAGAGGAGGGAGAGCAGAGTGACGAAGAGGACAGTAATACACATTGGCAGATGTCAACAGAAAAATAATACAGGGCAAGTTATGTACAGATCAACGAATTTGGTTTCCTTCAGGGGGGTGTACTACGAAGCGAGTTCAACGAGGCAGGGTTTCTTAATTTAGCTGGCGCGACAAAACCGATGATTAGAGATAAGGGGTACCACAACACTGGTTATGAACTGTCTTTGTGAACTCAGGCATGCTACGATATTTGGTGCGTCATTTGATTCATGAACCACATTAAAGCAATCGATCAACGCTTATTTCCGCCTTATAAGAATACAAAATAAAATCACAGCATAAGCCAACATGTTGCTCCAAATAAGAGATGAATATTGGAAGAAATATACTACTCATGATATTTAATTTACCACTCAATAAAATGTGTGCCTCTCGGTTATTTGTAATTTCACAACTGCGCATTCTACAGCTCTTAATCTTTAAACGGGATGCAGCAGATTTAAACCATAGATATTTAAAGGTGCATTTATGTCGAACACAGTCCCTTTTAGGATACGGTGAAATTAATGAATTAATTTTTGGACAAATTAAATCAAACTGAAATCAAATTTTTTGATTGTTTTTTTTTTCCCCTGTGAAACATATACATTGATTAATCGATTTTCTAATTGGCTTTATATAGCTGCAATAAACCAGCAGTGTGGAACTGACCTTAACATATACGGACGAGTTATAAAAACATATTCCAGAGTGGTGAAATTATGGTTTGAAGAATGTTACCGCATTCCAATTGCAAGTAAACTTCTTGCTGTTAAATAATATAGTGCATTACATAGAGAATGGGCTACTGTAACTGCACGGCTTTGTTCGGTGGCATAAATTTAACATTATGCTCAATAAGTTCATATACAAGACTTATTCCCTCAGCTAAGAATATTTACCTCTCATAGATGGTAGAACGCACTCTATTCCAAAAGGAACGAGTTAGTGAACAGCGCTATTGGCAGATTTCAAGCCTAAACTCTGAACATGACCTAGCTATTAAGGAGCAGGAAAACTCTGGCTTTAGTATGAAAAACTCTGGCTTTAGTATGAAATACTCTGGCTTTAGTATGAAAAACTCTGGCTTTAGTATGAAATACTCTGGCTTTAGTATGAAAAACTCTGGCTTTAGTTTGAAAAACTCTGGCTTTAGTTTGAAAAACTCTGGCTTTAGGCTCAACATACCCACTTATCTTGCTTCATAGTCCACCCCTCAGTTCTAAGGCTCTAGCCCATCATTTACTTAGTTATTCTTTTTATGGGCGGAGTTCTGCACGGTATTCTAGCATGCTTTATTTATGAAACCATCCCTAGGGTGAGGATTCAAACGTTGTAAAAGCTTTTTTATTCAGCCCTCATAGAAACCTTGTTTTCCATTTTGTCCTTGGACGAGTAAAGATCTCTTCAGATCT